>NW_028274809.1:65309464-65612053 GCF_037043125.1 Eumetopias jubatus | reverse complement strand
TCATGTAGACATTTTATCTCATATCATTATAAGAAGGATGAGTACAGCACAATAAGATATTTTGAGGGAGGCCATATTCACATAACTTGTATTACAGTATATTTTCTATTTTATTATTAGTTATTGTTGTTAATCTCTTACTGTGCCTAATTTATAAATTAAACTTTACCATAGGTATGTATGTAGAAGCAAAAATATGTTTTTTTTTGTTTGTTTTTTAAGGTGGGGTACTATCTATGGTTTAAGGCATCCACTAGGGGTGTTGGAACATCCCCTGCAGATAAGGGGTGGGGGAGACTACTGTACAGTGAACATGTAACACATATATCTGTGTGTGTGTTTCAAGAAACTGGTGAGCTACTTTTTTCATTCCAATAAAGGATTTCAATAAACATTATGAGTGTCAACATTGTACATAATAGCATTCTAAGTATTGAGGAAATTACCAAGGATCCAGGATCCTTGACCTGAAGGACTTCTTAATTGTTGAAACCCTAAGTTTCAACAGTAAAAATAACTAACATCTAAATGAAGTTTTTTGATCTTTTCAACACTGTAAGAGTCCAAATCTCACAAAGAATGCCTATGTGTTCTTTTAGGACATGCTAATTTTCTTAAAATTGTCTGTAATTTTTACATATTTGTGTATTTTCTACACTGATCTATAATATCAACTTTTTAGTCATGGGATAAAGTAGTATGATCCATGTAATTAGGAATTTATTTTGGGGAATTTACAGTTCTCAAATCCTTACTTAACTTGTAGGGTCCTAGAGTTAAAGACGAGATATCTGGTTATGGTTTCCCTTTAGATTTCTTGGATTAGGCAATATTCAGTTTCCTATTATACTGCATTTTTAAAAAAAACTTATCAAATACCTAATGGTAACCAGACTCCCCTTTCTTTCTTAATATGTTTTAATTTACCTTTATTCTAGTTGATATACAGTCTTTGGTGTTTATCTTACATACTGATGCTAGGCATCAGGGAGAGCCTTCGGGCCAATGTTACTCATCGGCAAGGGCTGAGTACCATAACATGTCAGGAACTTCCCAGAAGAAGCTAGGAAAACACTGGGAAGAGAACTATGAATTCGAGGTAAAAATCAAAGTAGCACATTTTAACTTCTCTTAATGATACCCTGGTTGCCAAAATAATAAAAGGTGGGTTGAAACTAGGAGGAGATTACAAGATGCTCCAATAGAGGAGCTTGTGTTGTTTAACTTGGTTTTACTGTAGCTTTAGAGACCTTATACAAAATGCAAATGCATCCCTTTAAAAGCTAGATGAAAGATACTCTATAGATCAGGCTGGTCTTTTTCAATATTACACACTATGTCAAAGCTGTGTTACATAGTACTTAAGAATTTAGTTCTAGTGTCAGATCATCTTTGTTCAAATTCTCTGTTGTCCTTGGGCAAGTTTCTTAGTGTCTTTAAGAAGACAGTTTAAGTCATGTTATCATTACAAGAGTAATTACACCTCGACGGTTTGTTGGGAGGATCAATTGAGATAATGCATTCAAAACACTCAAAAGAATGCCAGATACACAAGCCCTCAATAATTGTTAGTTGCTGTTACTGTCATCGTTATTAACCTTCCTAATAAGGTTATAGTTACTGAAAGGGGTTGCTTTACTTAGAATTTACCCATATGTACCCAGGTTTATACTAGGTCTTTCTGTAAATAGACTACATATTTTTCCTTTTATAACTTGAGACTATTAATAACTTATGTTCTAATTTTCCAAAGTATGTTTTCTGAAGAATTAAACCCTAAATCTCATGAACTTATTAAATGAAAACATTACTTGTAAAAGTGATGGGTATTTGGAAAAACTAGTAAAGTGGGGTTGGTTATTAGAAGAGGTATGGTTAGTTGGTAGAGCCATGAGCTGAGACCAAAGTGCCGAAGTTAAAAAGCCTTAAGAGGCAGGAATACACTATGAAAAGAATATGGGCTTTGAAGTCAAAAAGACCTTTGGGTCCTGACTGCCAGTGGACCTGTTACTTGATTTGAAACAAGCTACTTATCCTGACTAGGCCAGTGTATACACTTTTGTGTAAAGATGCCACTTTCATTAGTCTGGGCTATGGATTAGATGAATTCATAGACACAAAGTATCTAGCAGAAAGGCTCCAAAGCGGAGGTTAATTGAAGTGTTAGTCCTGTCTCTTAGTAGGGTAGAAAGAAACCTGAAGCCATTCAGAAAACGTCAGAAAATAAAAGGTACGCTTAAATTGCAAATGAAATACTGGAAGGAAGGCAGGGGATAGTGGTAGTTGTCAGCGCTTCTAAATTAGTAACTTTTGCCTGAGAGAAATGGTAATGGTGTCAGCCCATCCTCCAGTGGCAATTCTTGCTGCAAGAATAATACTTAAAAGCAAGGAGGTTAAAGCAATTAGGGCTGTGGCTGTCCTGTTCATGGTCACATGGCTTTATCTAGATACTTGTCTAATTTATCCTATTCAAGGAATACTGGGGAATCGTATGCATATGCTTATATATCATATATACACATCTATAATGACTAAAATTGGAAAAATAATTAAATTGAAAATTAGAGTATACTTTGTAAAATTATTTTCAAGATTCTCAATTTTTAAAGATTCTCTGTCTAAAGGCATGAATGTATGATAATGTTAGTGAAGAGTAACTCTCAGATATTAAATGTAAGAATAGAAGATGGAATTTTAAAATATCTTTGAAATAAAAAACCCTGTATTGGAAAATGTAAGCATAAATAACATTCAACATTTACTAAATTTTCTTCCAGTTGTGAATATCAATCATGTACAATAATGATATTTCACTGCACATACATCCGTCTTTTCTGAGATGCTAAGTCAATATCTAAAATCACTCTTTGAAGTCTACCCCTTATCTTTGAAAAATATCTTTTCCTGTGGATGATGCTGCAGCCACAGTACGTCAGTCAACTTTGACAGGAAAATGAGACTTCTTAGATGCTTTATCTCTTACAAGTCACAGACCATACTGTAGACTCTACCTCTTACAATCTCTTCATTGAACATATCGTATATTCTCCATTGCTGCAGATGACTAATTTGAAGACTTAAGTGTGGTTGAGGTGGCAGGTAATGCAGAGTCTGACCTTGTCTTTGGTCTCTCTCCAATCATTCTATACATCATTACAGGATTCATTTTCTCTTTTTATTTTTTAATATTTTTTTATTATTATGTTCAGTTAGCCAGCATATAGAACATCATTTGTTTTTGATGTAATGTTCAATGATTCATTAGTTGTGTATAACACCATTTTTAAAATCAGAACTGAGTTTTCATGGTCTCTGGAAGACAAGACTCCAGTTGGATCTGCAATGAAGCTACTTTCTAGCTGTCGGATGACATGCAAGTAACACAACCTCTCTGAGGGGGAAGTGAGGACACAACGTCTTTTAGATTTGTTGTAAAACCTAAGATTACACATGTGGAGTACTTTACACAGAATTAGACACATCATCAAATCTTAATAAGTGCCAATGTCCTGATTATATGTACTCCCTTGCTCAAAATACTTCAATGACACATCAGCTCCTACTGAAAAAGGAAGATCTGCTCTCAAGCAAGACCTCATTCATTTTTACTATTTCTCTTCTTAAAACTCCACTGTTACCAGAGGGGAGGTGGGTGGGGAGACTGGTTAAATAGGGCATGGGGATTAAGGAGGGTACTTGCGATGAGCCATGGGTATTGGATGGAAGTGTTGAATCACTGTATTATACCCATCATGCTGATATTACACTGTAAACTAACTGGAATTTAAATAAAAACTTAAAAAGAAAAACTCCATCTCAAAACTCCACTCAAACTGGATGAAGGCTATTCCTCCTGGATTATTGTCTCGTTTGTCAGCCCTGTGCATGTGCTCACACATTTCTCCACCCTTCCCTGCGGATTATTCATCTTTTTGCCTCTCAGCTGTGACAGGTCTTACTTGTCCTCCAAAGCCTACCAACTGTCACATAAATCATACAACTTTCCATAGCTGTTTTTTTCTATTTGTATCTATTTTTTCCTCTGACTGCCCACTTATTTTTTTGTTGTCATTGCTTTGTTAACTTTTCTTATTACACTTATCACTATTTCATATTGTAGTATTGGGGGATATAGAATAGTAGAGGACCTAAAAAATATATGGGATTAACTGCTGACTCTATCAAAACTATCACTTACTAGATGCATGATCTTGGGTAAATCACTTAACCTCTCTGTGGCTGCCCACACTTTTAAGACAAAGTCTATAATAATAATATATTTTATGGTGGATGTTTTAGGTTGAATTGTGTCCCCCAAAAATATATTTTAAAGTCCTAACTCCTGGTACCTCAGAGTTACCTTATTTGGAAATACTGTCATTGTAGATGTAATTAAAGTAAGGTGAGGTCATACCAGAGAAGGATGGGCCCTTAATCCAATATGACCTGTGCCCTTATAAGAAAAGGAAAGAGATACATAGAGGGAGCATGCCATGTGACCACGGAGGCAGAGACTGAAGGTATGCTCCGTAAGCCACAAGCTCCGTGAGCTACAAAACGCTGCAAGATGCAAGGAAGGATCCTCCCCTGCCAACACTTTGATTTTGGACTTGTAGCCTCCATAAAGAAAGAATAAATTTCTGTTGTTGGAAGCCACCAGTTTGTGGTAGTTGCTTCTAGGAGCCCTGAGAAATTAATGCAGTTGACGTGAAGGGTAATGAAACAGTAATCTCAGGAGAGTATCTCATTTGTAACATTTAACAAATCTTAATTTCCATTACAGGTATCATTTCTTCTGCTGTAATATAAACTCCCTGAGCTCAGGAACCATATCCTGTGTTGTTGTCCATCATGGGCCAGCCCAATACATATCCCACAGAACAGTGGCTCAGAGAATGAATGAAATGTGTCTTGAATAAATAAATAGTGCACTAATTTTAATTATAAATTATTAGTCTTTTATAGGGAACATTGAAAAAAACTGAACACTTGTCATATTGCTTAAAAATAGTCATGACTTAGGGGATAATTATTTTCTATGCAGAGATGAGTGATATTAAGCATATCTGTACTGTATCCTGGTCAATTATTTGAAAAATCAATGAAGTTCTAATGAAGCTAATTACTAACTGATATCAAATTAAATTTCCACATTATGTTTTTAGAAAAATAATTGTTCATATTTTTCAGTGCAGTATAAAAACCTTAAAATACTTATCTTCTTTTTCTGTTGGTTGAAATTATCTATGATGACACCAATGAATAAGTTCAAAGTGAAGAATGACCCAAAGATGATAAAGATGACAAAATAAATATACATGTAGAGGCTGTATTCATATATGGGCTGCTTGTCTACCTATAAAATTAACAAAAGTTAGCTGTATGTTGACAATAACATTAATCATTTTCTTTTTCACATGGTTTGACAAGTTAATCCAAATCGTTCTATCCTAGGTGAACTTGGCTTTTCAGAAGCCATAACATTTTAAGGATCGGCATAAACATTCTTAAAAATTTATTCAACATTAAGTAAATATTTATTACATGCTTACTATGTACATGAATATAATCTTCAAATGACTACAAAGGACTTAACCATACATAGTACTTGTTCTCAGATTGGTAGGACAATTTAGTAACTAAGTGACCTAATGTATGTTTTCTATTTCCAGAAAAAAACTGTAAAAGAGGAGATAACCATATTTATAGAAATTCTGCTGATTTTTTTTTTCTTCATTTGATGACAGAAATGTCTTCACTGGATTTAACTTTCTTAGCATGGAACTCATTTCACATAAACTCTTCCACAGCATTTTAAGTATAAAAACAATAAAAACTATGAATAAAATTTTTTAAACCCATGAATAGCATTTGTTATTGAATTTTTATTTTGATAAACATATTCATTCAGCACTTGTTATTGCTAGGCGGTACAACAAAGTGCTCTACTTACATTTTCTTTTTGGATCCTCAGAACAATGCCATGAAGTGGACATTGAATTTTTTTGTTTTTTTTCAGTCAATAAACAGGCTGAGAGAGGCAAAGTAATTTGTTCAAAGTCAGGTGCAGAGGTCTTATGAGAGAGCCAGAATTTGAGCAAGTTCAGTCACCAAATGCTGCACACAGAATTGCTAGTCTATTATTAGGTGGAAGTGCTTCATTCTGTGTGTACATACCATCCTTGGAGCTACTATTTGAAAATGGCCAAACTGAACTAAGGAGCTTTAAAAATTGTAAGTTTGGTGTAATAATGATCAATACTTACATTAACAGAATCAACAGCTGCATACATAATATCCATCCATCCCTTAAATGTTGCCTATAACAATAATAAAATCTGAATGTGAGGCTCAGACTCTAAAATAGCCATACCTGAGTTTAGTCCATTTATTGTTACATTTAGTGACATCAAATCACTGTGTTTTACTGTATTTCAAAATTCCAATTTAATATAAAGATGCTATGTCAAGAACAAAAAGGACATGGTCCCAAGTCACATCTAAATCTTAGTCCTAGTTAATTATTTACAGGTTGTTACAAATCCAGCAAAGTTTGCACATGAACTTTTATTTTTCCAGAGGTAGAGGAGAATTTTATGAACAAGGCAGGAAACATTTTTTTTCTCCATTTTTTAAGTATCCTCTATGATAGTGGGAAGTTCTTCTCATTCCCATATAGTGTAAAACTGGCAGTCCAAAAACTATTTATTTTTGGAGCAACATTCAGATAGTGTAAATGGTGAGGAGCCACATGACACCGAAAGTCTATTGTGAATTAATGATTCTCAAATGCAACAGAACCTTTGCTTCTTAACTCATGTTTTATAGGTATATGTTCTAAGAAAGACCAAGTCTCCTTTTTAAAGTCACAAAGTACCTTATCTTTAATTTCTAGGTAATAGATTATTTAAAGAATGACTTCTATCCCTCATCTAGTGTCTACCAAAATATCAAGCATTCATGACAGGGCTCACTTACAACTTGAAGCAGAGACAGGTAACCAAGTCCAACATTATCGAAGTTCACCTTCAGGTTCTTCCATCGTACATTTTGACTAACATTCATCAGCGCGGAACAATCAGAACGATTTTGAACTAGATTTGTTGGAAAGCGTGACCCGTCTGTGGTGTTAACACACTCATAGAATTTCCCAGCAAACAAATTTACTCCCATGATGCTAAATATTAGCCAGAATATAAGACACACCAGTAGCACATTCATGATGGAAGGAATTGCACCTATGAGTGCATTCACGACCACCTAGTATTCAAAAGAAAGAAAAGGATGATTAGGAGTAGTAAAAATGTTAAATGGTCGACATTAACGAAACACAATACAGAATTAAAGAAATTAGAAAAGCCACCGTTACATGTTTAAGACATCAAATCATCAACTAACATGTATTAATTGAATGTCTAGCTCAGTAGTATGCCAAGCAAGACAGAATGAGACAGGAGCCCTGTGAACAAGTTTACTAAAATACATGATGAACACACATTGAAACCATTAGCCACAGTGCAAAACAAAGTAACTAAAATGATACCACAGCTTAAATAAATGAAAAAATAAAAATAATAAACCAAAAACCTGATAGATGTAAGGTGAAGTCCTAAATCTGCATACTCTAGGGAAAAAAAAAGAAATTTCTAAGTATGAATGATAAATAAAATGTACATTTAAAGGTTCATAGTCCTAGAATGACCAGTGCTAAAATTCTCCCATATACAGAAGCTATTGATGTATGTAAGCTGAGTTGAGGTTAGGAGTCTTTTATTGTATGAACCCTTTCTATTTAGTTGGTTCTGCTAATAATGTGATATGTGAATTCAATTAAGACCTTGGGACCTCTGTTTCTTCATCTGATAAATGAGAGCCACCTTTTCAAATTTATTATTCTAAGTCTAAATATACTTTATATATAAGTCCTTGGCTAAATATAGACAATGCTTGCCTCAGTTAAAATAAAAATGAGGTAGTTATCTTTAATACTTCCTTTATTTCTGCTTTTTGGCATTTCCACTGCTATTAATGACCAGTGCCTCTTGCCACTCCAATTTTCCTGCATGCAGACTATCAGTATCACTCTCCAGATTTTCCTAATTACCCCACCTTTCAAAACCTACCTGTCTTTTTATACGTCAGCTCTAGTCTGAATTTGAGTCCAAATGTGTTAAAGACTAATTTGTTAAGTAAGAGCACTGTGTTCCCTCTTTTTTCCAAATGGTGAAACATTAAGCATCTCTGACTACTTTTCAGATTGTCTACAGCAGGAGTTGGCAAACACTTTCTTAAATATTTGTAGGCTTTGAGGGTTATATGGTCTCTGTTGCCAACTATTCAATTCTGCCACTGTGGCAATAAATTATAAACAAATGGATATGGCTGAGAAGCAGTAAAATTTCCTTTACAAAACAGGCAAGCAGCCTGTGGGTTTTAGTTTGTTGACCTCTGGTCTAGAGCAATAGTTATTACCCTAGGGTCTATGGGCCTGTTGAGATTCTATGCGAGCATGAAATTATATGAAAAACATTACAGGTGTACTTTTTTAATGAAGAGATGATTCGTATTTTTATGAGATTCCAATAGTGTACATGACACTAAAAGGATTAGGAAGAACAGGAGTAGAGAATAAAGTTCAAAGTGGCCAACTCCTGTTCAAGTCTATGCTTTCATCCTCACTTCCTACTGGCCTCCCCATTGTGCTTATCAGTTAGGCACATTGATCTTCTAGTCATTGCTCAAACAGGCCTTGCACACTCAATCCTGTGCTTCTCCCCCAGGTAGTGTCTCTGCCTGGAATGCCTACATGCCTGGGATTTGGACCCACTCTGTCAGTCACGGCTTCAATGTCAACTCCTTGTGAGGCCTTCCTGGACTTCCTGTGGCAGCCACTCCAACCTCCCCCATGTTTCTGTAGTGCTGCATGCTTACTACTTTATAGCTGATGTCCTAGAATAACTACTGTTCCCCTGTCTGTCTCTCCATGATCTGTGTCCCTATTCAGTCTTGGGGGACTGGGTCTCTTCACCACTGTACTCTTTTTATAGAATAATAACTGACACATCATTCGTGTTTAAAAGGTTTGCTGAAAGAATGTGAGCAACAGTGCTCTGAGGGAGATAGGTACGTATCGGTCTGATAAGAAGCCATTTGGGAAAGTCAATAAGCTTAGGAGCCTCAAGACTCAAAGGAAGCTAATGACAAAAATGCCTCAAATCACTGTTTCATTTATTCTTCAGAATCATCCTGCAGTGTGAAGGAACATACCCTTTTTGCGTGATTAATAAATGCTAAAGGGACATATCTGGCCCTCCAAATATATTAAACCATTCTCCTGCATCAGCTCTATTACAGATAAAGAACAAAGAGAAGAGAGGATAAAATAATGTGCTGGCTTCATTGCTGAGGGAAGTAGTTTTGTAAGGGAATGTATATTCTTCATTCATGAAAATGCAGTATACTGATACTGTCTGAGTCCAGAAATCAGTCATAAGTTCTAGACAGATTGTAACATTCTACCAGGGCTCCAAAAATAAAGTTAATGCCAATGGATTCCAATCCCACCTTTCTGTCTAATAACGTAAATTTAAAATTTTCAATTCTTATATGATAGAAAGGGTTGACTTATACTTATGATTTTTTGTGTGTGTAATCATGATCTCTCATATACATGGGTACACTGGATGCATTAAACAGTCATAGTTTAGCAGAGGTAACACTAAAGATCTGCTAGACCAGAAGATCTCTGATATTTACCCGAGGTTTCAGATTTCCAAGCCCCATCCCGGAGTTTATGATCCAGTATGTCTGGAGCGGGACCTGGGCATTTGCATTTCTAATAAGTTCTCAGATGACGCTGATGGCTGGTCTGTGGATCGCACTTAGAGAAGCAGTGAGATAGACTAATCTACATGTTGAGTTATTCAGGGACTACAGGTAGAGAGGCAGTCATGTAAATAAGTAGAAAACAGTATAATAAGGATTTTGTATGTCTGAACATAGAGGGAGGATGCCCACTTATGCCCCATGGTGAAGAGACAAAGCAAATTTAAATTGAGGCTTACTGGCTGGGTAGGTATCTGTCTGCTATATTGATGAGTCAGGGTTGGGACAGGGCAGGGAGAAGCATTCCCAGCCAAGAGAACAACAGAAGCATGAGAAAGCAAGTATAAAGCTGATGAAAAGGAAATTTGAGGAAAGCAGCAATAAATGAGGATATGGACTAATTGGAGAGAGTAAGGTCACTGTCCTCCATGCATTTTATGAAGTTGCTGGCTTAATACAGCCCTTAAAGCTAAGTTGCTACTAGTCATTATTTATCTCACCTTGTTTGTCTCTACAAAATGATCTCTTTTCAGGCACCGTGCAGCCTAGTACAAATTATGTAAATTCTCAGAGCTTTAGTTGTGTCAAATGTAATTTGGAGATAATTCTACTTTCATTGAAACATTTATTTTAAGGATGAAATTTAAGATGTGGCTGAAGCCGCTCCAATTCCCTGTTTTTTTCTTATGATTCCTACCCAGGTTAGTTCTTTAAAAAAATTTTTTTAAAGATTTATTTATTTATTTATTTATTTATTTATTTGACAGAGAGAGAGAACACAAGCAGGGGGAGCAGCGGGCAAAGGGAGAAGCAGGCTCCCCACTGAGCAGGGAGCCCCACGCAGGGCTCGATCCCAGGACCCTGGGACCATGACCCGAGCTGAAGGCAGACGCTCAACCGACTGAGCCACCCAGGCGCCCTATAAAATCTGAGCATTGGATACAGGCAAGTCCTTGATAACTTGTATATGGGAGATGTTATCAGAATGAATAGTGTTTCCTAGTAGAGAGATTTTCATTTAAAAAAGAAGTCACTTATTTGGATTACTGCCTAACAAAATTATGTGAAGGAGGCATTACTATATTTGATTTACTCTTTGTTAAACAATATGCACTGAATACTATGTATATGCATATGCACAAACACACATATAAACAGTCCATCTATATGTATATTTGTAGATATATGTACATATTAATATAAACAGCCCATAATTTCTACATACTTTTTTTTTATATTTTATACTCCATTTAGAAAACAAGGATATTAAAAAGTTTAGCATTTTCTTACCCTCATTCCTTCAAATCTAGATAAAGCTCTTAGAGGTCTTAAAGCTCTAAGCGTCCGAAGGGATTTAATGGGGCCAAGGTCTGAGTAGCCAAGAGTGTTTGCAACTAAAGTAACCAAAGAAACCTACAAAAAATAAAATTTTCATTAATCATTTCAGTAAAATAATAAAGCACGAAGAGGAAAAGTCAATTTCAAAGATCACTAAGAGCAGATCAACAAGAATAATATTTTACATATCAAGTTATCTCATCACTGCCTAAAAATAGATAAGATGAATGAATGCTTTTATAAGGAAATAGCTACAAAGGAAGGCTAAAGAAAATAAAAAGAAATAGTCGAAGGAAAGTAGGTTATTTTTTTTTCAATGGTTAACTTTTAGGAAAGTAGGTTATTTCTTATATCTGAATAAAGCTTTTCACACTTTTTGTCATCAATGATTATGTACTTGCTTATTAATTCTGAAGTTATGCTTGATATATTTAATTAGATATGCTATACATTTAATTCTTATGAACAACTTATGTCATACACTTATGCTATACATTTAATAAGAGCAACTATTAAATTTCAATTATAATAAAACCTAGGGCATAACAAAGTATGTGATTCTGAAGCTAAGTCGTAAGAGTGTGGCATTGACTCAACCAAATCTAAGTCTAGTATAGACTTTATTCAAAAGCATTTGAAGACTCATGATTTTGAGATGGAGCTAATTCCCCACAAATTGTTCTGCCTTGCAATTTCTCAGAACTGGTACCAAAGATTTACCTAGGAATAGTGGGAGAAAATCTCAATTGTATGGAAGAGAGCACAAGAGTATGGGATCTCACTGGCTTTACAATCAACACAGACATACGGAACTTTATCATGTTAGACCTGCCACAATGACCATAACCAGTGTCCAACAGAAATTTGTGTTCTTATCATAAACTATCTTAGAAGAAAGAACATGGACAGAAATAAAATCAATACACATTTTGGTAATCAGAGTAATGAGCTCCCCAATGACCTTACATCTGGATCTGTAAATGCATTCAGTCTCTGAGTAAGTTCCATTTAAAATATTCATGTTTTTACACTGTGAGTAGCAGGAAGCAATGGCTAAGAACAATGTCCGGAATGCAGCTCTTCATTATGAATTAAGTACTGACTAAAAGATTAAAATTTTCCAGGGAAGACTAGGAAAACCTGAGAGTCAACCTCCTTATATTTAACTATTGACAGAGTAGAAAAATTCATTGCTCACAAGTTCACTGCTCCTGCTATCAGAGACAAGTAAACTGATTTATGAATCAAGATGTGTTGAAGTGTGTGTTCTTTCTCCTGCAGTTGCTTCCAAATATCTTAATGTAACATTGTTTCTTTTTAAGTCTTTATGCTACATATCCAGCAGAACTAATCCTCCCTTATATCATTCCGAAATTCACCCAAGTCATTCAGGTCCATTATTTTCTTAAGTACACTTAAAATATGCTCTTTAATAAGAATAGCAAGTATTCCTTTTAATCAGGAAGTTTTTAAATGTCTATTATAATGGGAATAGCCCCTACAGAAATGGCAGACCTAATTTCCAAACCACTGTTAGGTGTCATGATATTGAATATAATAGATACATATTATTGAGAAAACTAGAGATTACTCTGTAACTGAGAAGATATACACACATCTATTTATCTATGCATACATATGTATGTATACAATATATGCCAATACTGACGAATAATGCTCAGGCAAATAAATTTCAATTAAAGAACCCTGTGGAAATCCAACAATCCATCCTGTGAATATCAAATCAGATCAGTGGTTCTGAAACCTCAGTATGCACCAGAATTATCTGGAAGGCTTATAACAACAGTGTTCTGGGTCACAATACCTGAGATTCTGATTGAGTAGATCTTGGGTAGGTCCTGAGAACTGGATTACTAACAAGTTCCCAACAATGCTATTGGTTCAATGAGAACCAACTTTGAGAACAATTCCTCTAGATAACTGGTTCAATTTTTGAGAAACAAAATTTCAGTTCCTCCTCCAAATCTGCATCACTAAATTTGCATCTCTACCAGCAAGAATATTGTGTACAGCTTGACTCTCCATGTTGCCTTTTAAAAATATTATATATAGAAAAAAATATTATATATAGAATATTATATATAATAGGTAATGTATATTTTTATTTACATGTATGTTACTTTTTCTCAAAATATCAAATAACATTTCAAATTGAAGCTATATACCTGAGTTCTGTATATTACATACTCTTAAATATTAAGATTCCCCAGCTCAGATTTTGAAATACAACACAAAACAATTTCTGCTACGAAATGGCTTTATCTCTTTCTTAACCTAAAATAAATCAATTCTATGTATAAGCTTTTATTTCACAGACTGAGTGATGAAAATAACTATGTTTGTGGTAATATTTTTAAAGGTTTTTGAATATCTTACATATTTTATAGTAACTTTTAAAAGACCCAATCAAATTTAATGGTTAAGAGAAAAGAAAAGAAATAACCTACATTCCTTCTATCATTTCTTCTTATTTAGGTTAGCCTTTCTTTAAATCTATTATGTTACAAAAGCATCTATCTTACCATTTATTTTTCTAGCCAGTAACTAGGTAACATATATATAAAAGTAAATTAAAGAACAATCAATATGGAATCACTAATATAAGGTTTCAAAAATTAGAGATCTCACAGAGAAGGCCTAAGAGAACATAAGAGATGTAACGTAGAGCTATACCTCAAAAAAAAAAAAATAGTTTTTGTACATCACTGATATAGAAAACAAAAGTGTTATTGTTTGCAATATTTTATATATTGAGCCGTTAAAAAAGAGTTTACTGAGCTTTGGATAACAGTTCAGAAATTGAACTTTTGAGTAGATATGATGAGTTTTGGTTTAATTTTGCAGTCAGATTTGGCTATTTATAATGCTTATTTGTAATTTTGATATCTATTAATGATGCTATATTTATCTTTTCTGAAAAGTTTGATGATGCAAACTCTTGGTTAAATGTTAGAGCACTTGTTAACACTATAAAAATTTGCATGTTGCCCTCTAATTCCACATCAGATGGAAAACCAATCTCTAAGAAGTGTAACTGATTATAAGTTGTCCCTTCCCTAGCCACAAAGACTAGATTTTGGAAAATCTAGGAGAATTAGTAGAAGATAGAAAAAAACAAATCATTCTGAGAAAAATTAGATTGGGAAATTGAGGTCATGAATTAATTTAAGAAAACCTTTTAAAATAATATAAAACATAATAATGTAATTATTATATGTTATATATTATTAAATTAAATCATTGACATAAAATAAAATTGAATACACTAAATAAGAATAAATTGATAAAATTGGCTGTTGCACCATTTCTATTTGAGAGACCTTAATCTCACAGCTATTTTAGGATTTCTTTCCCATTTCAACAAGATTCCTAAAAAATTGTTTTGCTTTGTTAAAAATAATGCATAAGCTGAGGCATTCTTATATATTTTCCATCATCCAAGTATTAAATAGTTCTCTGAATTTATTACTTGAAATTGCCAATGCCTATTTTTCTGCTTCACTGCCACTCTAGAGATGAAGGGTAAGTTGGATGTTTCAGGTGGAGACAAGAGTTGTGACTAATTTTGGTTTTCCCTCTCATTGTGACAGAGATAAATATTTTGAAATTCCATGCCTCCCCAACTCCTTAACCCAGAGTTATTTAGCTTTAGCACTACCATTTTACATAACTTTCAGCTAACATATGAGACAACTTGATATATCCCTTATCCTCTTTTATTTTCTAATTTTATATTGTAAAAAAAAAAATCAATATTTTATCTTTTTAATCTGTGCCTCTTCCCTCTTCCATTCCCAACCCCCACCACCAAGTTTTCAGTTTTTCTTCTTCCCAATAGGAATGATATTCAAATCATGTGTATATGTGTGTGTGTGTGTGTGTGTGTGTGTGTGTGTGTGTGTGATATATATGTATATGTATATATATATAATCACATTTTCTCTGATTGCAGAAAACATATGCACAAGTAAATTATAAATGTTAGAATGGTACAGGAAAGAATTCACATTCATTGCAGAATTTCTCTTTTAATATTCCTTACAGATATATTTCTACTGGCTATATTAATATTTCAAAAGTACCTATAAGACTATAGTCTGAAAGTATAAAAAGCTAACCAAGATCAAAATATGATAACAAACAACATTAGTGAAGGTTCCTCAGAACACTTATTTGTAAGAATAAATCCAACCTACATCAACAATTAAGAAATCCAGCCAACACCAGGCATTGGTGAAATACGTTTTATAACCATATGCTACCCATTTTAGAAGCATTTCCAGAATGAAGACATAAGTGAATATCTTGTCAGCATAATCCAGGATAATCTTAATGGTCTTTTTCTTTTCAATATATATATCTTCAAAAGCCTGTGAAAATAGAATTCAAATTTCAATTCACATCCACCTTAAAGCTTATGATTCATGACAAAAGCAGGAAAGAAAATTCTGATGGATAATTTTATACTGAAAGATATATACCATTATGGGCTAGCTGACTTTCTTCTGGTTTACAGCTCCTGTGTAACACTTAGTTTCTAGACTTCTTACCAGTATGTGCCACTGGTCGCCAGAGGTTAAGAGAAATGGTGCAAAGAATAAATTAATTTATAATCCTCTAAAAGAACCACGATCTCTGATAACTGCAGCAATTTCTACTTCATCTGATTTCCCTTTATCTCTCTTCAAATTGGATGAATCCTGATAATTTAAGACATGATTCCCAGATTGTCCGGTCATATATATCTTTCTCACCCTGTACTCTCCTTCACTCTCACCAGTAGGATTTGGAGATCTCCTTCAGTTCTTATATGCTTGTGCATTCCCAGTGCCTAGAACTGTGTCAAAGGACTGGGGAACACAGAGGATGGTTTCTTTCTTTGAATTCTGCACAATAGTTTATCATTCATTGAAAGCTTTAGCTCTACAAATTACTGTTACATTCAGTTCATGAATGTGGCACCTTTTAACACTCTTCTAGAACTTTTAGTAAGTGACGGACGATGATTCTGCAGTCATAGCCACTAGTCCCTCGGGAAATAATTAGAATGGACTTAATGAACTGAGCTCACCGAAGACATTGAAAATGATTCCTGACCTAAACAGGTCTAGAGTATTAGGATTTGCTTTTTCAAGATTAAACAATATTCACTTCGTTGAAGAACATGAAAGCAAAAGGAGCTGTATCCTTAGTGGTAAACATTATACTACCTATCCATAGCCACAGGCTTATCCATTCTTCTTCTTATTCCAAGTTCCTATATCAATACTTTAAAAATGATCCTTGGAACTTATCGCAAACTGTTGGTATCAATATTGAAGATGACAGAGAAGTTGGGACACAGAGAATGAGCAGACTTACTAAGACGATAAAAGAAGGTTCTAGCAGCTGGCAGAGTTTCTGAATGTCAGTGGCACTGAAATGCAAGGGGGACCTTCCAGCTCTTGGGATGTTCTAGCCTCCCTTCTCCAAGTTGTTGAGGGGTGAGGCAAGCTACCCAGACAGACACTATGGCAACACTTCAATACTTGAAATGCAAAGATAAGGAAGGGGCTTGATCACACAGAACAAGAGGGTTGTTCCTGGAACTGGGGTGCAGAGCAGGACCAGTAGTAAGTCTTGATGCTCAGAGCCAAATACCCTGTCTGAGTGCACCTTGTTCTGACTAGTCCCAGAGCTGGTAACAGGATTCAGCCTGCAGGGCTCCTAGTTAACTTCCAGGACTAGTTTCGTGGATGTGGAAGCAAGGAGGCAAGGACATCATTATGTGAGCTCTACCCAATGTGGGGTGTAGGTTTTACTGTTACTCATTTCAGTCACCATTCATTTGTTTCTACATGGTGGGTACTCTCCTTTTTGAGAAGCCAGAAATCAGTGAAAAGATATGGTTGGCTTTGACTTTAGAGCTCAGTTATGGGTCTGTTGTTTACTAGCTTTGGGACATTAAACAACTTTTTAAACTCTCCGCCCAACTTCCTCATTGGTAAAATAAGCAAAACGATAGTTTTTTTCATAGGATTGTTCAAAGATTAAGTGAAAAAACTTATATAAAGATCTTGAAACATAATAAATACGTACGAACTCGGCTGTTACCTTTTTTTGTTTTATGGACAGGGATTTTAAAAATCTAGCTTAATTAGCAAACTCTCTGAGTAAAAAGAGCAGTTTCTTAAAATACCTTTCCCTTTTCTTCCTCATATGATTCAACTGAATTTCAGGTTTTTTTTTTTTTTAAGATTTTATTTATCTGTTTGAGAGAGCGTGAGCGCACAGGTGCCTGAGCAGGGGGAGGAGCCAAGGGAGAAGGAGAGAAAGAATCTCAAGCAGACTCCACGCTGAGTGCAGAGCCCAACATGGGGCTTGATCTCACAACCTGAGATCACGACCTGAGCCAAAATCAAGAGTCCCACACTTAATCGACTGAGCCACCCAGGCACCCCAGAATTTTAGTTTTGAGAGTACCTCTTCCCAAAAAAATGTCATCTTCCTTTTTCAACATTTTCAACAAGGGATTGCTCTAAACTTTTCTTTAATTTTTCTTTTTTACTCTCCTTTCTAAAAGTCTCAGTCACATGTGTGACTCAGCAAAACAGTTACTAGCAATACAAGATAATGTAGACATTGTTGAGATTCCTACTCGCATTCCACCCGATAAGAAGAGTACCATTTTTTTTCTTCATCTGTTTTAGGAGAGGCCATCCACTGTAGGCCCTGAGCATCCCTTCATGTCATTGTTGGGTATGCCAAGAAGGCAAGGCCCTGACTTACTCTTTACTCAGGTTATTTCTCCCGGTTGCTTTGAGGGATGAGACATTGTCTCTGTCTGGGACAAAAAAGCAAGGTTGATTACTGCTTGCTATAAAAGGACAGGGTTCCCTGGGGTGCCTGGGTGGCTCAGTCGCCTAAGTATCCAACTCTTGATTTCAGCACAGGTTATGATCTCAGAGTTGTGAGATGGAGCCCCATATTGGGCTCCACGCTGGGCGTGGAGTCTGCTTAAGATTCTCTCTCTCTCCCTTTCTGCCCCTCCCCTCCTTTAAAAAAAAATGGACAGGGTTCCCTAAATTTAGTGCTCTTCAGCTATGAAGCTAATCCACGTGTGTGGGCCATTCATTTATCCCCATGCCATGCCCTCATGGAGACTTGGAGACAAAGGGGACCAACACAAACATGTTGAAGTTCATGTTGCTTCCAATGTCATGACTAATAAAATCCTTTGTCTCTGACTTGGAGGTCGCATATATTCTATCAGCATCCATGAAATAGCAACAGGTTAACTTCTCATAAAAATCCAATTCCAGATCCATGAAGACTATCTATGAAACAACTTACAAAGTTCTTAAGTATTCTGTTTTTAGTATAAAGAATTTCCAGTGGTATCTCTAGCTGGAACTGAGCTTCTAATGGTTCATCTCTGTTCGTGTCAGCAGGAAAGAAAAACAAGAGAAGGCTTAGGGAGTTTGTAACTCTCCCAGGTCCCTTTCAATTCTCATAGAAAGTGCTTGGTATATATGCAAGAGTGGGAAACGTGTCCCATTCTCACCCTTAAATTACAGTTAGTTTTGCAAGATGCTTCACAAGCTGACGCTGCCTATCTTTGTCACAGTACCTCTGGCCACCACTCTCCTCCCGGTATTTGCTCTTCCTCCGGCGTCACTTTCTACAACTTGGAAACTTTTAATTTCCTGAATACCGCATGATGTTTTATGCTTCCTTATCACTGTACCCTTGCTCCTCAGCCCACCCTGTCTGGCTGGAAAATCCTATTCATCTTTCTAGATCTTGTAAAATATCAACTACTTTTCTGAAATTTCAAGCAGACAATTGTTCATCTCTTGCTATAGAGTTTATCAAGTATATTCTTCACTTACAAACACATTCCAGTTCTGTAATCCCTTGTGCCTCTCTCCCCAATGCTCTATGAACTCCTTGAGAAAAGGACCTGGATCTTATCCA
Source organism: Eumetopias jubatus (assembly GCF_037043125.1). NCBI lineage: Eukaryota > Metazoa > Chordata > Mammalia > Carnivora > Otariidae > Eumetopias > Eumetopias jubatus. The sequence continues at coordinate 65,592,913 of NW_028274809.1, read as the reverse complement.
CCTTTGCATTCAAGGAAGCAAGAATAATGTCTGGCATGTAGTAGTGCTTACTAAATATTTACTGAACTAAACTAAAATTTTGTCCTAGTACTAATCATAGGAATTCACTTTTAGGTAAAACAACTTTCATATTTTTATCCTCCAACTCATTTATTAAAAATACTGACTTGGGTGGTTGCTTTAGGTGTCATATAACTTACCAGAGCACCACTGCTGAGCAGGATCATGAGAACAATAAAGCTTTCAAACCAACTGTGTTCAACTATCCTGTAGCAGGTTTTCCTGATGTTCCACCAGATTTTTCCTTTCCCTGACTCCATGTCAACTTGGCAGCATGGGAACCTCCGCACACAACCTGACAAGAGAGATATACATATAAAATATTGATATTCAGAATAAATAAAATACTTATGCAAAGCTTTCCCTGTGATGTCCCTCAACTGAATAATTTCTAACACTTACACTGCAGCTTGTCAATTATTTCTAACTTAAAATGCATTCTGTGCTTCCTTGATTTCTCATCAATCTCCTCCTAAGTGTTAAAACTACTTATTTTTTTCATTATTGCAGTCCTAACGCTGTGCTGATACATGATGAACACGGAATGAATGAATATTAAACTAAGATCTGAGGACAAAATGCTTTTCAAGACCTTCTTTGCTGATAAATTAATTTTCCTTGATGTGGATCTCACCTACAGTTTCCTGATACTTCCACTGTATTAAAAAAAAAAAAAAGCTCTTCACAAAGCTTCAATTCTAGATAATATTAAGAAAATTGGTAGAAGTTTCTAAAATTATGTTCAAAAGAATTTGATCTTGATTAGAAGATGCAGGTAAAACTGTTTCAAGTACTCTATGTTAAAAACAACTCTACCTTTGGAACTGTAGGTGTAAAACATGCTGCTATGATAAATTGAGGAACATTTTATTTACATTTTAGGTTTATTCATTCATTTCTCCATTAAACATTTATTATATTTTATATACTTAGCTGTGTATATAGTTTCCTCTCCTCGGGGGATTTATTTTTGGTTTTGGTTAGGTAGATAGAGATAGAAATAAATGACTATAACTGGATATGTCAACTAAAATCACATATATAAAGGGGTTATTTTGGAGCATGGAAAAAATCTACCTCACCTGGCTTGTTTGCTGAGGACAGACTGGAAGAGGCTTTGTGGAAGAACTGGAGCCTGAACTGAGTCAAAGTCTTAGCCAAAAAGAGTATGGGTGTTATTCTAGACCAAGGAGGAGCAAGAGGTATTGTGCATAGGAATTATAAGCAGTTCAGAATTGTGACGAAAGCGAAGTGTACAGAGGCATGGGGGAGAAATGAGGTTAGAGAAATTGGTCAGATTATGGAAAGCATTTTCCTCCACACGAAGGAGTTTGGTCTATATCCTATAGATGTTCAGGAATAAGTGAAGGGTTGTTAGCAGAGAATGATACAGGCAGATGCAACTTAAGTTGATGTCTCCAACAGTTGAAGATAAGTTGGAAGAGAAGAAAAAAGAGGGTGGAGGTGTAGGAAGATTCAGAGCCAGAAAACCATTTAGGATTCTGGTTCAGTAGCCTTAACAAGAGGGATAGGTCATGGCAACTCTAGTTAGGAACTATAACCAGGGCTTGATGATTTTCTAGAGTAAACTTAACAAGTAATGCAGGAAATGTTAATAAAATATATAAAACAGTAAAAGTGTCATATTTGTAGCCATGACGCTGGGAATAGCAGAAAATTTTGAGGAAGTATTCTTTCATTATTCAAATTCTATTATCTGAGATTTGCAGACATCATTGATGAGAGTGAAGTTCTGACATATAGTTTCTTTGTCTCACTTTAACCTTACTGATCAACAGAAATGAAATTACCAACCACCCTTCAGGTTAAATCTATACATGTTCATCAACTGCAATCATTGACTATCTATAAATGCAAAATTTTGGTAAAATTTAACAAAAGCATTGTGTGAGAATCAATGAGTTATATGGAATGTGCAATAACAAATATTGCTTATATTATTATTTGTAAATCATGTGCTACACACCCTTTATATCAGCAAAATTTATAGTAAACTGAGGTACATATGCACACTCTCTTTTTCTTGGAGAACTGGTTGTTAAACATTCACCTGTACACCACCAGGACAGGTGGAATAAGAGAAAACCTTTGAAGGGGACGGAGAGAGAGTCGAAGTAGGAGAGATGTACAAGGAGCTACAGTAAAAAAAGTCAGGGAGTAAAAAGTTTCATAAAGGGCTGGTGAACAGAACTGTGACCAAGAAAGACCCAGAAAGATAATGACTGAAATTTCAAAAATTAAATTTCAAAAATTAAAGTTGATTTAAAAAAAAACCCAACCATAATTACTGTGAAGAAGAGGAAGCACTGAAAAAAGAGAAACTACAATTAGTTGATCTCTTAAAAATTTTCCTTTCAGAACCACTGTGTACTGTTCGTGGGAATGGAAACTGGTGCAGCCTCTGTAGAAAACAATATGGAGGTTCCTCAAAAAGTTAAAAATAAATACCATATGATCCAGTAATTCCACTACTGGGTACTTACCCAAAGAAAATGAAAACACTAATTTGAAAAGTTACATGCACACCTATGTTTATTGCAGCATTATTTACAATAGCCAAGTTCATTGATAGATGACTGGATAAAGAAGATATGGTATGTATATACACCATGGGTTCTCACTCTACCATAAAAAAGAATGAGATCTTGTCATTTGTGACAATATGGATAGATCTAGAGGGCATTCTGCTAAGTGAAATAGAGAAAAACAAATACCATATGATTTCACTTACATGTGTAATCTAAAAAACAAAACAAATGAATAAATAAACATAGAAAAAGCAGAAACAGACCCATAAATACAGAGAACAAACTGACGGTTGCCAGTGGTGGAGAATGAGGGTATGGGCAAAGCAGGTGAAGGGAAGTGGGAGGTACAGGCTTCCACTTAGGAATTAGTCACAAAGCACAGGGAATACAGTCAATGATATTGCACACAAGAGCACTGTATGGTGGCAGATGGCAGCTACACTTGTGGTGAGCAGAGCATAACATACAGACTTGTCAAATCACTGTGTTGTACATCTGAAACTAATACAACATTTTGTGTCAACTAAACTTCAATAAAAAAGAAATCACTGAAAAAAAAAAGTTTTTCCTTCCAATTAGAAGGAAGGTAAAAAGGGGGGAGAGCACTTTTTAGATACTGGTTTCAGAGGTTTGCAAGGTAGGCATTATAAAAAATAATTTCCTTTTTTATAAAACAACATATTTAATTAAAAAATATTGAGTTTATCAAGTAATAACTTCAGAGAATCATAAAGTGTATGCCTTGAAACACAGAACCAGAATTCTTTTGAACTATACTGTTTAGGCAGTATCTTATTATGGTTTCTTTCATGATTCTAAAATGAAATTAGTTCATTGACCCAGGTAATATGAGGTGTACCTGGCACTTTAATTTCCAGCACTATAGGAATGTACCAAGCTATGTTTCCCACCGCCTCCCCCTGCACCAAAGTCTCTGGTGTTTTTGCTATTGTGTGTATTTTATGTGTTCCTGTCCTTTCTGGAAGCTTTTAAGCTCCCAGAGGGCTAAAACTGCATCAGTTATGCCCTTTGTTTCTGCTCACGGTACTTACTATAGTCCTCTACATATATGGTTTAATGGGTCATGTATAGTTGACTTAAAAGACGTAATTCCCCCCCCCAAATATTCTAAAATAATCCAAGCATTAGTAATGATCTGAAAATTCTAGAATTTACAAAAAGATTGGATGAAAAAAAAAAAAAAACAAAAACAAACCCAGGGTGAATAGAAAATATACATATGCCTTCATTTAACCAACGTTAAATTATAGTCAACATGACCTCAGATCTGAATGAATTCACCTTCACATTGTCTAAAACATTTACCTTACATCTCAAATGTATTTAATAAAGTTAGAATATTTTATAAAATGATGTGGGAAAATAGTAAAAAGGTAGGCCCCAAAATGGACTCCCAGATTATCTCTTCCGGGGCAAAAGAAAATACCAGAAGGAGTGAAAAAAATTTTAAGATGGAATTATTTTTTTTTTATATTAACTTAATGCTTGAGACTTAAGAATTTATCTCAATATAAAAACAAACATCTTGTGCAGAACAGAATCGATCTGCCTCAAGTATAATTGCCAGAGGAGAAAGTTTCCCTTTAAGATTTTACTATCCGAGATTTATTTGTGTCAGTCTTAAAACTGAAGAGAAATATTACTCATAAGATTGAGGTAAGAAAAGGGACCCTACATTCTAATTACAAAAGTAAACTTTTTATCTGAGATGAAGGTTGATAAATATTGCCCTCGGGATTTATCACATCTCAGAGAGTTTCTCACTCTTATTTTGAGGCAAGAGTGTTCGAGTGCTTGTCTGGCTTTTATGCAAAGGCATATCCTAAGAGATTTCGAACCTAGCTGGTTAGCAATGTTATCACATCTTCTTTTTTAAAAGGACTATTAATTAAATGTAAACATAACAGAAGAACCTCTCAAGCATTTTAATGGGTCCCTATGGGGTAAAAGTTCTTTCTTTTGGGTGGTTTCATTAATTTGTTCTCGTGATGCATTTCATAAAGTCTATACTGTGTTTCATCATGTTAAACCAGTGCTCCCAGCCCCCACCGCACAAAAAAACTAACCAACATCAACCTCTTCCAAGACAGACTACCTATTAATACAAATATAATAGCATAATCAGTATAATTAACGTAAAAATTGATAAGGAAAAATGAGTTTTTTATAACTTCTTAAAAATTTCTAAATCTTTTAAAACAAGTGTTTTGTCCACATTTTCTTTAAAAAAAAAGTAGGCACAAGTGAGTTGTTACTGTATTCTTAAAGTTAGAATTAGTTATTATTTTATAGGAAATTGAATTCAGAACATTTTGGGGGGAAGCTGAGTTGGTTCCTTCTACCAAATTAACAGAAAATACATTATTTTATGGAAAAGAGAGTATCCTTCTCATAACTTAATCCTGATTTTGTAATTTACTGATTGTATAATCCAAAAGGAGTATAATGTAAAACCAAGCAGAATCAGAGTTCTGTCATGTCAAGTTGTCATGACACGCAGAAGTAAGGCTAGTGAAGAACAGTGGCAGATCTAGAGAAGGAGCCTGGTATCTTGAATTACAAAGCTAATGGAACAGAACTAAGGAAAGGCCTGGCATAAGAGGGAGGAGGAAAGGATGCAGGAGAAATATGAAAATTAGTAAAGTGATAGTTATGAAGTTGAAAAGGATTAACGGATGTGAGACAATGAACAACAAATCATTTTGGTGTCTGTTCTTCAGTGAAAACACAACCCCTCTGATGTAACTCTCACACTCCCTATGATTTTTCTGCTGCCTTTTAGGTAACAAAAATCTTTGGAGGCCAAATGCTGCTCTAAACTGGCATTGGTTCTAGCTCGGCTCTTATAGACCTATCACAAACTGGTAAGAGTCATTTCTAATGTAAGTGAATGAGTTCTCAATTTCCCATCCTGCCAAGCCCAATCATTTTGAAGTCATTATGAGGAAGACATCTCCCAGTTTGAGACCCCAAATTTGGAATCGTTGTTGACTCTTTTTTCACATTTTCACATTGGAACCAACATCCAATCTATCAGCAAATTCTTTTAGCTTTCATTTCAAAATCTACTCAGAATCTCTTACTGCAGGAACATCCAAGAATTCACCCAGCATCTGTCCTTGCTATCCACCCATTTACTCTTTTTTTTTTTGGATTTTATTTTTTTTTAATTTTTTATTGTTATGTTAATCACCATACATTACATCTTTAGTTCTTGATGTAGTGTTCCATGATTCATTGTTTGTGCATAACACCCAGTGCTCCACGCAGAACGTGCCCTCCTTAATACCCATCACCACACCCATTTACTCTTAAGATGGCATGTTGTGAGACTTTTACAGGAGGTCTTTATAATGTCATTAAAAGCGCTTATGTTCTGGCCTTTACTACATCCCTGACCTCACCTTCTACCACGCTTCCCATCATTCTCAATCTCCATACTGGCCCCTTGACTTTCCTCAAATATTGTGCTGCCTAAAATACTCTTCCTTCATACATTTGCACAGCCCACTTCAATTTTCTTCAGGTCTCTGATCAAATGCTACCTTTTTGGAGAGGCCTTCCTGACCACTCTATTTATGTGATAGTAGGTTCCTACCCTTCAACTATTATATTCCTCTTTTCTTTTCACTTCTCCAAAGCATGTAACACTTATCTGACCTACTAAATATTTACATATGTATTTGAGCAAGGGGCAGTGTTTTTTTCATTGCTCTATCTCTCTCCAGTACTCAGGCCTAGGCCTAAAATACAGAAGATCTTTAATGATTATTTGTTAGTTGGATGAAAGAATGATTATGTGGATAAATGGTGAGAGGCTCAGCAAATTGGCTGTCCTGTTTGATTTATCAGGCTGAGCCTCTTAGCCCAGCAGGTCTAGTGAGTACAAAGTTCCCAGTGGAGCACAGCTGCTCAAAGTGATAGGACTCACAGATGTGTGTTTCCTCATAAATTTTCTTGTCTTTTAAAAAAAAATATGTATTTGTTGATTTAAATTTTTACTGAGGTAGAACATACATTTAGTAGAGTACACTAGTTATAAAGATACAGATTGATATACTCATATAATAGTCACGTAGCTCATGATATAACATTTTAAGCACCCAGAAAGCACCCCCATGTCCTTTCCCAATCTGTACCCTCTAGAAGTAGCTACTGGCCTGACTTCTATTTTTGTAGGTTGATTTTGCGCATTCTTTCTCCACATCCCAGCTTTACTGAGGTATAACTGACAATTAAAAATTGTATATGTTTTAGGTATACAAATTGGTGATTTGATATTAAGTGTACATTATAAAATAATCACCACAATCAAGCTAATTAACAGCTCGTCTTCTCACACGGTTACCAATTTCTTCCCTGTGTGTGTGGTGAGAACATTTGAGACCTACCCTCTTAGCAGATCTCAAGTATACAATACAGTATTGTTAAGTATAGTCACACTGGCGTACATTGGCTCTTCAGAATGTATTTACCTTGTGTAACTGAAAATGAATTTTGGTCCTCAGTAAATTTCCAGCAGTCATGGCCAAACACATCTGAAAATGTGTTTTTATAATATCTCCTAAACACTAGACTCAATTTAGAAGTTATGCATAACCTCAAAGGAATCACGTGAATATTCGCATTAGTGCTTTGTAGGACTAACATAAACTTTTTATGTAGTTTAAGCTCAATAAGATAGCACTTGCAGAATGAAATAGCTTAGTATTAATGCTTTCTGTAGAAGGTTTAAGTTTTTCTAAACCCCTTTTCTAATTTGAAGTCATAATCTGCTTGATAAACCCAACTTCTTTCTAGTTATCCTAGAATTTTAAGTTAGGGTCATTCATAAAATGGGTAGAGGAAATGTTGGTAGCATCTTTACAGATTTAATGGTGTTAATTTATTGAGAAATAGGCAACACCTGATGAAATTCTTAAATGCCTTTAATATGAACATTTCTATAGGAAACTCTGTGTTTTGCTCATGGTACTAATTACAGCAAACACAAAATTTCTATCAATTGGGTCTTACACTTGTTCGTTTCTCACATAAAATGGAATTTAGCTTTGTATTTAAAGAGAATTCATGCACCCATTGTAGTTTGGTATCTTTATTTGACAGGCAGTTTCCTTATGGCATGAGTGCTAGAGGAGGCTGGTTGAGAAAAATTTTAGAGGATGAACGCAAGTCAATGATTTCTACAAAAAATACTGATGCTGAGAGTAATAGATAGTAAGTCATTAGCATCAACACTATGCTATCATAGCTTCTCTACAGAATTGCTAACAAAATATTTTTAAAAATAAAAAAAGGAAAAGAAGGATGTTAAGAACTGTGGTAATTAATTTGTGTTATCTTGTTTAATCTCCTTGATATCCCTATAATTCAGATGGGGTGGTTATACCTATTTTATAGATGAGGTATCTGAGATACAAGATTTTCAAAATGTGCTCAAGGTCTCAGAGAGTTAGAAGTAGACCAATTAGAACTCATGTTTATCAGGCTTCAAAATTTGTGGTCTATGTTATTATATTATACTGCAACTCTAGTATAGGTTTGTGTTTTTACTTGAATGACACCATATTCGATTAGAAAATGCTGTACACTTCCATAGTTCAAGTTCAAAGTTACTACTTTGAATAAAATCACTGAAACATTCCAGAAGTAGTAAGTTCAGTAAGCCAGGAAGTGAAAAGTAAACAAAGGAGGTACTGTTAGAAAAGAATAGACTGAGGTGCAAAGGGTTTTACATGGTATGTTAAGGACTTCAGGTTTTATCCTATAGACCAATGGTTCCCAGCTTCCAGTGTGCATCAGAATCCCCGGGGGGATGCAGGCCCTGTCCAGAGTTTCTGATCAACTTGTGGTTTCTGTAATCAATGTGGGGCTAGAAAGGAAGAGGTCAGGGCTGACTCAAAGTCTTTAGCTTGAGAGGCAGGATAGATCATGATGTCACTAAATGAGATAAAGACCAGAAGAAGATGTGGATTTTATAGGGGAGAACTGACTAAAGTTTGTTTTAAACTTATTATACTTCACATGTTTTAAGGCAACCAGTGGAGATAACCAACGGGGAATTATAGGCATATCTGGAATTCAAGTGTGAGGTCAGGGGTAAAGATAATGACTTAAGAGTCAAATAACACAGAAATAGATGTCTGAACTCTAGACATGGATATAAGATAAAACCCCAAATACCAATAAATGGATGGCTAATGAACATTTTGATTTTTCTCTTACCATCTGTAAAACAGGCCTCTGGCTCATCTGAATTTACAGGTTCGGCCTCCGCTTCTTCTCCTTCTCCTGGCAGAGGGTTATCAACTGTGCTGCACTCAGAGGAACTTGACCGATTCAATCTCTAAAAAGAAATTCACCACCCCACCAGACAGTTCATTTAGGGGTCATTCAAATCTTATATTCAAGCCATATTCAATAATCAAAGTCATGCAAAGTGTTATGAAAAAAGATTAACAGTATGATGGCCATAAAAACGTATAAACACATATTGAGGTCAGGTAACCTTATAATACATCTATGCTTGATCTTTCTATCTACACATCCTGTGAAAAATAAATTTTATTATTTTTAGTATGTTAACAAGTAAGTATTTAGACAGAATTAGCATAAGGTATTTTTTGTAAACTATAATATTTGCAAAGTATTGGCCACATTTTTATTGTTTTATGTTTAATATAAATTTGTGTACACCAATAATTATTATATTCAGATAACCAAGACCCTAGTAGAAATAATACAAGTGCCAAATTGCCAATGCCTGATACTTGAAAGATCATATATGACAGTTGGCAGAAAAGCTTGTTGATACTTAAAATTAAAAAAAAAAAAAGAAATTAGTGTAAAATGAAACCCAAACTTATTTGTTCTATTATCTCTTGGATTTAAGAATATGTACCAGGATGATATAGATAGAAGGCTTTTGATCAAGACAAAAAAAAGTCAGATATCATATTGGAATCAAAATGCCAAAGACCATAGTAATTATTTCATCCAACACCACCCATTTCAGTATAAAATTTCAGGACATAGTTGAAAAGATCATAAAGTATTATTTATACTGTCAAAAAACAGTGGCTACCAAAGTGAGTACCACATGCAAACTCTGAAACAAAGATTCAATGAAATTAAACATGGCAGACGCACACACGACAGGAATGAATTCATTGTCATTATGATCATATAGTTGATCATAACACAAGCTTTTCCCGCCCAGAAATTTATGATCAAACATGATGTTTACAAACATACACATACACAGAAATTTTTAGAAAAAATACATACAGCAATTGTAGCAAAACTCTGTCAATTTTTCCTAATATTGCTTTATAAGGGGTAGAGCAGCACATCAATGGAAGAGTTCATTTTTCATTCTCATTTGCTAAACGACATGTGAATATTGAAACTAGTAGTTATTACAGCAGATGCTTCCCTTATTAAGATTACAGCTTTACTATTTTTTTAGAATAGTTCCACAAATACAAGTGCTAAAAGGAAATCCTCATTTCCATTAAATTGATTCCTTAATCTATTAATTTGCATTAATATCATAGGCCTAATCTGAAATATTAATTTTTAGAGATTTACTGGGAAGCTAAAAGTGTTCTTTATGGGTACCACATTCTCAGTGCTATTATTATCACACATTATTCAACATCAGTAAAAAAAGGCATTGATACATTATTGTACGTAAGGAATGATGTAAGCAAAGTTCTTTATAATGAGAGTAAAGAATTATGAATACTCTAATACTCATAATCAATATATTGACATCGGGGCATTCTTCCCACCAGGTCAAAGAGTTTTATAATAGTATCAGTTACGAACAGTATCCCTATGAAATGTCATTTGATTGAATTCATCTAAAATGACTTGAAAATAACGGAAATAGAAATTAATTATAAGACTGAATATATTTAAGGTTTTAAAATATACATTACTCCAAGAAACAATGGGGAAATGTATAATTACTAATAGGCCCTACTGTGCCAATTACCACAAAAACTAATTTTGAGTATGTTATCTAAAAGACTACAGTTATCTGATGCCCTCAGTTCTTGACTTCTCAGATGCATGTGGACTGTCACCAGGGAACTGAAAGACAACGTACTATGATTCTGTGGCGATGAGACCAAGACCTTCAAATGTGAAAAATGGGTTATTGCCCCGGATTTTGAGGCAAAGCAGTGGGAGAAACAGCTGACAGAAAGAATGCAAAGCACTTTCCTGCTAGTAGCCAAAATACTGACAACTAGCAAGTAGTTTTCATGGTTTCCTCTAAGGTGGCAACAATTTTTAACTAAAATGATTCTAATTTGCAGAATGCCTACTCAGCCTAAATTAATGAAAACATCTTCAACCTCAGTATTTGGTTTTCTCACTGAGCATTAACAAAGAGGATATGCCAACTTAATTTGTAAGCAAATAAAATGAAGATGATTTTATAAAGTATATCTTGTCATTTCTGAAACCTTTTATTTTCATAGCTTTTATGGCAATTTTTTGTCAATTAAATTCAGAGTTTGGCTCAAATTTTATATCATAAATGACAGTTATTCAAGATGATTCCTCATCAGAACAGACATTATCAAAATATTTAATATGAACTATCATTTGTGTCATAAGCCAAATTGCTATGGCTTTTTAGAAATTCAAGTTAAAATGTTTTTAGGAATTCTATGTTTTCCTGGGGATGCATGAAGTATTCACAAAGTAGCTATTTTAGTACTGTATATAATATTAAACATTTATGTGCATGCCCTAGTGATGTAGACGGTTCAGTTCTAATCTATTCATCCTTTAAATTTAATATTTACTGAAGTGGAAGTTTCTTTAACAGGGTCCAAAAGGATGCTTTTAAGTAGAAAGGCTAATATCTATAATAAAAACTTTCTCTTAAAGGGAAGTGCATTTTATTCTCATAGCAGGTGTTGCTATATTTAACTACTGAATTTTCTTATTGCTTAGTACACAGAGATCAAGTCAATCATTAGAATCATTTTACAAAATAAATTATATGATTATTTTCATATCTATAAACTCAATCATTTGTAATTTAGTTTCCTTTCTTGTAACATTGAAAATTGAAGAATTATTATAGTACACTAAGACCAGTGAAATAAATACTTTGGTGTAAAAAATTTCCCTCTCAATATTACAAATATGCTATTTTGTAATTTTTGCATGGATTTTATTTTTAATAAAAAGTGAAATATACTTTTTTTTAAAGATTTTATTTATTTATTTGAGAGAGAGAGAGAGAGGGAATGAGAGATGGAGAGCACGAGAGGGAAGAGGGTCAGAGGGAGGAGCAGACTCCCTGCCAAGCAGGGAGCCCGATGTGGGACTCGATCCCGGGACTCCGGGATCATGACCTGAGCCGAAGGCAGTCACTTAACCAACTGAGCCACCCAGGCGCCCTATATCTTTCCATATTCTTCAATGTGTATCCATAAAGCACTGAAGTAGTTTTGAAACATTCTAATCTTGATTATAAATGATAGCTATCTAAGAAGCCCCTTTCAACTACTGAAAATATGATCAGGTTAAGATGGTGGAGTAGTAGGACCTTATGTTTGCCTTGTCCCTTGAACACAGCTAGATAAATAGGAGATCATTCTGAACACCCAGGAAATTGATACGAGGACTGAGAGAACAACCTGCACAACTAGAGGGAGAGAGGAGACCACAAGGTGGAAGGTAGGCGGTGTGGAGATGTGATCTGGGGAGAGAAGGATCACAGGTGCTGCGGAGGGGAGGGAGCCCTGATCACAGAGAGCGTACAGAAAAACAGAGGGAGACAGACGGCAGTGCACAGGGGACTGCACAAGAAAAGCACGTCCCCAAAACCAGTGACTGGGAAAACAAGAAGGGTTGATTGTCGTGAGCTTTTACAACGAGTGGAGCTCAAAAACCAGAGTTTACAAGTCTGCACCGTGGTCGGTGTAGAGTCTGGTGGGCACAGCAGGGCTCCTGTGGAGAAGGACAGGAGCCCGGGAGCACATGGCATGACTGGAGGATCCCCTGGGATGCACTGGAAGCGACAGCTTCCCCTTCTTGGTGTGCATCTGGGAAAGGTAGCATGACCTCTCAGGGGAAAAGAGAGCCGGTGGATGTCATTGTGCTCCCATTCCTTAGCATAGGGGCAGAGACACCTGCTGAGGGGAGCTAACCTGGAGTCTGGGTTTTTGCTGTGCTTTACACTAAACTCCAGTCTCCTGTGTGTTAGTGTGACTGCCCGTCTGAGACAAACTGGGACCAGCCCCAGCACAGTGAGACCCTTCCCCAGAGGACCAGCGGCAGGTCTGTGCTACACCAGGTCCCTTAAGTTTGGAGTTTTGAAACTCAGCCAACGTGTCTTAGATAAAACACAGGTGCACTGCATTGCCGGGAGGAAAGGCAGCATGGATACCAACAAGGGGAAGCCAGGGATCTGAGGGAAGCCTAGGACACGTGAGGGGAGATTGTTCACTCTTCTGTGAGGGCTTCCCGGACAGTGGTGGGCAGGAATGCCCCCTGCAAGATGAGCCATTTTTCGCCCCTGCCCATCAGCAGGCACTGACTTTAGAGAGCATAACAACACCAACAGTGGAGGCCTGAACCACTTACATCAGCCCCTGCCCCCTGTGCTCTGCAGGTGCCTCTTTACTAGGGTTAAGTGTGCCTGAGAACCAGAGCAGTGGGCCCCTCTCCCAGAAGACCAGCACAAATCCCTGCATGCACCAAGTCTACTGACCATAAAGTGCTGCAGAGCTTTGGCTCTAGTGGAAAGAGGATCTGGCCTCTTTTAACAAGCAGACCAGAGCACACCAATTTAAAACTCACCACACACTGGACAAGATCCAAACACACCCCACTGCAGGCAGGAAGTAACTCTGCAGAAGACTGACCTGAGGGAAAGAACAGCCAAAACAGAGAAGCAGAGTGCACACAGCATACAACAGAAACACTTCCTAAAGTGCCAGACCCTGGACAGTATGTGATCTCTTTTTCATAAAGCCATTACTCTCAGGAGCAGGAAACATAAGAAGCTTTACTAATACACAGAAGAACACAGACACAGATTTTAAAACAACAATCATAAGGATACTAGCTGGGCTTGAGGAAAGCACAGAAGACATCAGGGAGTCCCTTCGTGCAGAGATAAAAGACCTAAAAACTAGTCAGGCCAAAATTTTAAAAAATGCTATAACGGAGATGAAAACTAACTGGATGTAATGATGACAAGGATGGAAGAAGCAGAGGAACAAACAAGTGATACAGAAAAATAAAATTATTGAAAATAATGCCGTTTAAAATAAGAGGGAAAGACAAATATTGGATCACGAATGTAGACTTAGGGAACTCAGTGACTCCATAAAGTATAATAACATTCACATCATAGGAGTCCCAGATGAAGAAGATGGGGAAAAAGGGAGAAGGTTTATTTGAGCAAATTGTAGCTGAAAACTTCCCTAATCTGGGGAAGGAAACAGACATCAAATGCGGAAGGCACAGAGAACTCCCATCAAAATCAACAAAAGCAGGCCAACACCAAGACATATCACAGTAAAATCCGCAGAATACAGAGATAAGGAAAAAATCCTAAAGCAGCAATGGAAATGAAATCCCTAACTTTTAAGGGAAGACAAATAAGGTTAGCAGCAGACCTAAGCACAGAAACTTGACAGGCCAGAAGGGAGTATCATGATAGATTCAATGTGCTGAATGGGAAAAATATGTAGCCAAGAATACTTTATCCAGCAAGGCTATCATTCAGAATAGAAGGAGAGATAAAGAGTTTCCCAGACAAACAAAAACTAAAGGAGTTTGTGATCACTAAACCAGTCCTAAAAGAAATATTAAAGGGGACCCTTTGAGTGGGAGAGAAAGACCAAAATTGACAAAGACTAGAAAGGAATAGAGAAAATCTCAAGAAACAACTTAACAGATAATACAATGGTACTAAATTCATGTATACCTATAATGACTCAGTATAAATGGACTAAATGCTTGAATCAAAAGTCACAGGGTATCAGAATGGATAAAAAAAAAAAAGAAAACAAGACTCATCTATATGCTGCCTATAAGAGACCCGTTTTAGACCTAAAGACACCTGCAGATTGAAAGTGAGGGGATGTAGAACCACTTATTATGCTAATGAATGTCAAAAGAATGTCAAGTAGCCATACATATATCAGACAAACTAGATTTTAAACCAAAGACTGTAACAGGAGATGAAGTAGGGAACTATATCATAATGAAGGGGTCTATCCAACAAGAGGATCTAACAATTGTAAATATTTATGCCCCCAACTTGGGAGCACCCAAATATATAGAACAATAACAAACATAAAGAAACTCATTGATAGCAATACAATAATAGTAGGGGACTTTAATACCCCACTCGCAGCAATGGACAGATCATCTAAGCAGAAATCAACAAGGAAACAATAGCTCTGAATGACACACTGGACCAGATGGACTCAAGAGATATATTCAGAATATTTCATCCTAAAGCAGAATACACATTCTTTTCAAGTGCACATGGAACATTCTCCAGAACAGATCACATACTGGGTCACAAGTCGGGCCTCAGTAAGTATAAAAAGACTGAGATCATACCATGCATATTTTCGACCACAATGCTATGAAACTTGAAGTCAACCACAAGGAAAAATTTGGAAAGACCACAAATACATGGAGGTTAAAGAACATCTTATTAAAGAATGAATGGGTTAACCAGGAAATTAAAGAAGAAATTTAAAAATACATGGAAGCAAATGAAAATGACAACATGACGTTCCAAAATCTTTGGGATGCAGCCAAGGCAGTCATAAGAGGAAAGTATATAGCAATACAGGCCTAACTCAAGAAGCAAGAAAAGTCTCATATGCACAACCTAACCTTACCCTAAAGGAGCCAGAAAAGGAACAGCAAATAAAACCTAATGCCAGCAGAAGGGAAATAATAAAGATTAGAGCTGAAATAAATGAAATAGAAACAAACAAACAAAAAAACCCCCAAAGAACAGATCAATGAAACTAGGAGCTGGTTCTTTGAAAGAATTAATAAAATTGGGTGGGGTGATGGGTTAGTCTGGTGATGGGTATTAAAGAGGGCACACTCTGCGTGGAGCACTCACTGGGTGTTATGCACAAACAATGAATCATGGAACACCACATCGAGAACTAATGCTGTAATGTATGGCGATTAACATAACAATAAAAAAATTTAAAAAAAAAATTAATAAGATTGATGAACCCCTAGCCAGACTATCAAAAAGAAAAGAGAAATGACGCAAATAAATAAAACCACAAATGAGAGAGGAGAGATTACAACCAACACCACAGAAATACAATTATAAGAGAATATTATGAAAAATTGTATGTCAACAAATTGGGCAATCTGGAAGAAATGGATGAATTCCTAGAAAAATAAACTGTGAAAACTGAAAGAGAAAGAAATAGAAAATTTGAACAGTCTGATAACCACCAAAGAAATCGAATCAATAATCAAAAATCTCCCAACAAACAAAAGTCCAGGGCCAGATGGCTTCCCAAGGGAATTCTACCAAACATTTAAAGAAGAGTTAATACCCATTCTTCTCAAACTGTTCCAAAAAGTAGAAATGAAAGGAAAACATCTGAACTCATTCTACAAGGCCAGCATTACTTTGATTCCAAAACCAGACAAAGAGACCACTAAAAAGGAGAATTACAGGCCAATATTCCTGATGAATATGAATGCAAAAATTCTCAACAAGATACTAGCAAATCGAATCCAATATTACATTAAAAGAATCATTCACACAATCGGGTAGGATTTAGTCCTGGGCTGCAAGGACGGTTCAATATTTGCAAATCAATCAATGTGATACACCACATTAATAAAAGAGGATAAAAACCATATAATCTCAATAGAAGCAGAAAAAGCATTTGACAAAGTATCCATTCTTGATAAAAACACTCAACAGAGTAGGGATAGAGGGAATATACCTCAATATCATAAAGGCCATATATGAAAGACCCACAGGTAATATCATCCTCAATGGGGAAAAACAGGGCTATAGTCAAGAAGAAGACAGGGATGTCCACTCTCACCATTGTTATTTAACATAGTCCTGGAAGTCCTAGCCCTAGCAATCAGACAACAAAAAGAAGTAACAGGCATACAAACTGGCAAGGAAGAAGTCAAACTTTCACTATTCGTAGATGACATGATACTGTATGTAGAAAACCCAAAAGATTCCACCAAAAAGTTTCTAGAACTGATATACAAATTCAGTAAAGTTGCAGGATACAAAATCAATGTACAGAAAGCTGTTATATTTCTCTACTCCAATAATGGAGCAGCAAAAAGAGAAATCAAGGAATTGATCCCATTTACAATTGCACCAAAAACCATACGCTATCTCAGAATAAACCTAACCAAAGAGGTAGAAGATCTGTACCCTGAAAACTATAGAACACTGATGAAAAAAATTGAAGATGACACAACCAAATGGAAAACATTCCATGCTCATGGATTGGAAGAACAAACGTTAAAATGTCTATACTACCCAAAGCAATCTACACATTTAATGCAATCCCATCAAAATACCACCAGCATTTTTCACAGAGTTAGAGCAAACAATCCTAAAATCTGTATGGAACCATAAAAGATCCCAAATAGCCAAAGCAATCTTGAAAAAAAAAGCAAAGCTGGAGGCATCACAATTCTGGACTTCAAGATATATTTCAAGACAGTATGGTACTGGCACAGAAACAGATATATAGATCAATGGAAGAGAAGAGAAAATCCCGAAATGGACCCACAACTATATTGTCAACTAATCTTTGACAAAGCAGGAAAGGATATCCAATGGAAAAAACTCTCTTCAACAAATGGTTTTGGAAAAACTGGACAGCAGTATGCGGAAGAATGAAACTGGACCACTTTCTTAAACCATACACAAAAATAAACTCAAAATGGAGGAAAGACCTAAATGTGAGACAGGAAACCATCAAAATCATTGAGGAGAACACAGGCAGCAACCTCTTTGACTTCAGCCATAGCAAATTCTTACTAGACACTTCTCTAGAGACAAGGGAAACAAAAGCAAAAATGAACTATTGGGAGTTTATCTGATAAAGTGTTAGTATCCAAAATCTATAAAGAACTTATCAAACTTGACACCTCCCCAAAAACAAATAATCCCGTTAAGAAATGGGCAGAAGACATGAATAGACATTTTTCCAAAGAAAGTGTCTAGATGGCTAACAGACACACGGAAAGAAACTCATCACTCATCATCAGGACAATACAAATCAAAACTACAATGAGATATCACCTCAACCTGTTAGAATGGCTAAAATTAACAACACAGAAAACAGCAGATGTTGGCAAGCATGTGGTGAAGGGGGAACCCTCCTATGCTGTTGGTGGGAATGCAAACTGGAGCAGTCACCCTGGGAAACAGTATGGAGGTTCCCCAGAAACTTAAAAATCAAACTACTGTATGACCCAGCAATTGTACTACTGGGTATTTACCCAAAGGGTACAAAAATACTGATTCAAAGGGACTCATGCAACCTGATGTTTATAGCAGCATTATCAACAATAGCCAAATTATGGAAAGAGCCCGAATATCCACTGACTGATGAATGGACAAAGAAGATGTGTATATATACAATGGAATATTACTCAGCCATAAAAAGAATGAAATCTTGCCATTTGCAATGATGTGGTTGGAGCTAGTATATTATGCTAAGCATTATAAGTCAAAGAAAGATAAATACCATATGATTTCACTCATGTTGAATTTAAGAAACAAAATAGATGAACATAGCAGGGGGTTAAAAAAAGAAGAAGAGAGAGGGAGGCAAACCATAAGAGAACTATAGAGAACAAACTGAGGGTTGCTAGAGGGGAGGTGGGCATGGGCTAAACGGATGATGGGGATTAAGGAGGGCATTTGTGATGAGCACTGGGTTTTATATGTAAGTGATGGATCACTAAATTCAATGGCTGAAACTAATATTACACTATATGTTAACTAACTAGAATTTAAATGAAAACTTGTAACATTAAAAAATATGATCAAATTAAACTTTTTTTTTTTTTTTTCTCTTCACGGTTCTTTTGATTGCCTAGAAGGTGTGTTTTCTACAACAATGAATATGAGTAGAGACTGTTAAATATAGGTGTCATATGAGAAACTGTGCTAAGCTGGTAACTTACAAATTTATTACTGACATATCCTGAAATAGGCATTCACATCATAAGGCTAGTTCATTCTAGTATGGATGGCAGTTAATGCTAGTTGGTCATTTCTTATTTCAAGAAGTATGAAGTATGATTGTCTAATAATTTGATAATTGGGCACTCAAAAGCCAAAAAAAAATCAAACCTACAGTAGCACTGTAGAAAACACCTTATTCAAAGAGGATGGTTGGTGTTGAAAACATTCCAAAGATGTTACATTTAAAGTATATACTATAATAGTGCTTGCTACATACAACAAAATATATCCTTTGAGGAGCAGAGCCTAGAATAGTTATTTCACCTGAGGATCAAAACAAAGAAACACAGAGGACAGCAAGAAGTTGAGAGAAGCGAATTAAAGGGAAGGTATGGGCATATATGGACAGAAAACTTATGGGAGACATTACTGATAAACTAAGCTCTACCGTATGTCGTTAAGCTTAAGAATTTTTTTATTAGTTTCAAATCAATATCACCCATCTTTAATTTTACAATTGATAGTCATAATTAGGGCTCTAAATCATTAAAGGAGTAAAATAGTAAAGTTCATAATAAAGGATCAAAGGACCTTTAGACTATTCCACAAATAGCTACTATGCTTTGTGTAAAAGGCCAATGTTTTCCAAGTTACCATTCTGTAATGGGATAGCTTCAACTTTAAATATTCTTTTCTGATCTGGAACCAAAATATGCTTTCCTCTCCCTTGCAATTGTTAGGGTCCTTTTTGCATTCTGGAGAAATGAAAATATTATCTTCCTACAGCTTTTTTAAAATTGGAGATTACCTATGGTATTACCATGTGTGTTTTTCATTTTAAGAGTATTGATAGTTTCTTTACATGATTTAGCATTCTGGGCCCCTCAAGTCCTTCTAATCCTTTTCTGATCTCTCTGAAGTTCTGGTCTCTCTCAAGATTCTTTTTAAATGGTAATGCCAGTTAAAAACTACTAAAGATAACCTCGAAAATTCAATAGTATTTTCCTTTTGTTATCTAGATTTTCATTTTACTTCCATTTAAATTATGAGAAAACTTTAGTGTAATTGCCAGTTACAATAAACTCTTGACTCACATAATTATGGGCAACTAAAGTCCCAGCACTTTTTCAAAGAAAAGGCAAGAAGATGGAAGTTTCCCTTTCCTAGTGTTCTTTATGACTGCTAGAGAAACTGTGTGGGCTTTTAAAGAACAGCTGCTTGTTCAGCAGGAAATCCACTGAACACTTCCATCAAAGGGTCAACACGGGATATAGCATTAGATGATGCAGAAATAATGAGATCAAATCTCAGGCACCACCATGGAAATTCAAAATAAAGCAAATGATTTCATCACTGAGCGTTCTTAGTTTTCCCAGGAACTTCTACGTAGGGCACTTCCTATCCAAAAACATGACAAGTTATATGCCTAAAAGGTTAAGATCTTGCATATAAAAGCAAACACACAGATTTTGGCCACATAACAAGACTGGACTGGTTACAGATTTCTCAGCCAGATCCTACAGTGTCCTCTTGGACCTCCAAAAGGCTAGTGGAACTCACCAATAAGGCCTTGCTATGTGATCAACCAGCGGTATTGAAGGTCTCTGTGCACTAACACAGAACTATCTGCAGAGAATAGATACTTAAGTAGCTGGAATACAGTGGGTCAAGTCAGAAAGAATATCTCACAGAGGACAATAGAGGAAGGGAGGGAAACCTGAATGGGAAGAAATCAGAGAGGGAGACAAACCATGAGAGACTCTTGACTCTGGGGGGGAAACAAACTGAGGGTTGCAGATAAGGGAGGTGGGCGGGGGAATGGGGTAGCTAATGATGGGCATTAAGGAGGGGGTGTGATGTGATGAGCACTGGGTGTTATATGCAACTAATGAATCATTGAACATTATATCAAAAATTAATGATGTACTATATGTTGGCTAACTGAATTTAAATTAAAAAAAAAAAAGAACATCTTAAAAACAAACATTTAAACAGTTCTACTAGTGAAGCCTGCTAGAAAATTCCAATCCTTACTTAGCCATAAGTGGGTAAGTAAGGATTGGAACATAGGCAAACAGGACAGCAAAATGTGAGGTAAAAGCGTAGACTCTAAGTCTCAAGTTCATTCATTATTTATAATTAAAAAAAATAATAACAGACGAAAAATAAACTACTTGTACATTTTTGTCATCCCCTAAAGCCATTCCTAATGAGGAAGGGCAAGGAAAGACAAATTCCAATGAATGGAACAATTACCAGTTTTTTTAAACACATGGCTTTCTAATATTGAAAATACAATGTCAAATAAAAATTGGCACGATAAAATATATCTTTCCTAACCTTTATGTAGTCAGCTTCTGCCAAAGAAAAAGATTATATTTCAAGTCATTCTTCACAAATGAAATATCCAGAGCTTTTTGGTTTCAGGAGAATGACCATTTGTTAACATGCACCTCATGTTTTCTAATAGTTTGGTAAAAAATATATATAGTGATAATAATTCAGGAATTAAACACACACACATACACACACACATTTCTGGAAACTGTTTTCTCAAAAATTGTGTGTTTTGCCTATACATGTATACATACTATCGTGTATGTACGCATCTTTATTTAGATTCTAATGGGAGGAAATTTACTCCATTATGAAATAAAATTTTTTTACAAGCGAATATTGTCTCTGAGTCACCACCCACCTGAAATAGAAAAGTATGTCTTTTACTTAGGAGCACTTTTAAAATTAACTTCAAGTAAACTAGAACAATATTAGTTTGTTTGCTTTTTTTTAATTGGAAACTGTTTGCATCATTATCACTAGAGCATATCGTTTTCAAGATAAAGTTTTGCTTTCAACATTGCATAATGGAAAACAACAATGGAGACATCCCAACAATGACAGAGCAATTCAAAATATGAACTAGATTATAAGAAAAAAGGCAAGATTCTTATTAACATGGATTTTCTCTTCACAGGAAATTATTCATTAGAGTTCATCCATTCAACAAGCTATACTAAAATTAAGACAAAATATATCTAAGTGGCAGATTTTCTTTTATATTTGTTAGAAATACTAGATAAGGCAATCCATATTAGTTTCCAATTTTATAAAAAGTGTTTTATGTCTTATTGAAAGATTTAGTGTTCACTTCATAATATGTTCCATTTAAACCTCTTACCTTCTTGATGCTATGCTATATGCCTCCTTATGAGATATAACCATGATAAGAAACATTCTCATTAGTGGATAAGATTGCTTTTGGAATCAAATTAAGCATTTCAAGCACTTATAACTCATTCATTCATAGGTTGAGCCTATAAATTTTAATTGATGCATTTTATATATGATCAAATAAAATCAAATGTTAGTTACTGAACTGATTAAAGAAATAAAGCCCTAGTTACCACTGTGCTTAAAATCATTGCAAAATATATTCAAAGTCTAGCCTAGACGCTGGGTACTTTGGCTCTGTGTACCCAGAACACAGCTTATTTGTATGAGTCTCAATTTCTGTAAATACAGGTCTAGCACTTTTATGTTCTGAGATTTTATGTTTGTGGCTGAAATATTTTCCCACAAAAATCATTTCTTAATAGAGTTTTAATTTACTAAATTTAAATGTGACAACTTATTTTTTCCAGATTTACTGAGATATAATTGACATACAACATTGTGTAATTTAAGGTATACAAAGTGATGATTTGATACATGTATATATTCTGTGTTTATATATATATATATATATATTTACGACATCCTTCCCATACATAATTACCATTTATTGTTGTTGTTATGATGAAAATATTAAAGTTCTACTCTTAAAGCAATAAATGTGACATGCAATAGATTGAATTAGATTAGATTAGGAAAGGAAGTTGCTAGAGGTTTTCAAATTAAATATCGCTTCAATGGCTTCTGTTACATTCTATATCTTACTTTTATAATCCATCCAATAAAAATCTATAGATCATGCACTTGAAATCACCTAAGGACATGAGAGATATATATCAAGGAAGTCATCAAGAGAATCACAAAAAATGATGGAATTGCCCCCGTGACATGCTATGATGCCAATTCATCTATAGAGCAATTGTATATGTTTCTACTTTCTTGCAATGGGTCAGGCAGAAACATTTTGTAGCTGAACAGCATGCATGAAACTGAAAAAAATATCATATATGTATGATTTTTTTTAGATAACCTGTATAAAAGTGGCCATATATGTCTCTGTCTGGTTAAAAGCACAGAGCTGCATCCTTGATTGATCCAGTTTGGTTTTACCCCTGTGAGAAGTAAGAAGGTTAGGTACTGAAGTTTAGAAATGTAGAATGACGAAACAGTTTAGTCAACTGATTTAAAATGTTTAAAGTCACACACCTGTAAGTAAAAATTAGTTATATGTTTGAAAATACATGCTATATGGTTAATGCAAAGCAGTATCTTTGAAACACAGTAATAAGACTGAATATCATTCAACACAGATTTTAAAACAATCAACTCAACAGTTATATAATTCTTTTATTTAGGGAATGAATTTAAATACTATAATGTGCTAAAGCAATCTTTTGCATTCTGTTTGCTGTTTGTAACAACCATTTAAAAATAAGTGATTCTCAATACTAGAGTGGGTGAGAGTAGGAGTGTGTAGTTTTTAAAAAGTATATTCTAAAATTAGAATTTCTTGATTTACTTTTAATTATCATATTTATTTAATTTTGACATTTCAAATAGCATTGAAGGAAAAATGTTTCCAAATTCAAAATATAAAGAATAAGAACACTGATTCACATGTCAGACCAAAATTTCATTGTTTTTAGACACATAAATAAATCTAGTAAAGATGAAAGATTTTTCAAATAGTTTTAAACCAATCTGCAAAAAAGAAATGGTTAAGTAAAATTCTATAGAGTCTCTAGAACCCTCAATTTGTAGGGGGGTGGGGGGATGGGCTAGCCCAGTGATGGGTATTAAAGAGGGCACGTACTGAATGGAGCACTGGGTGTTATGCGCAAACAATGAATCATGGAACACTACATCAAAAACTAATGATGTAATGTATGGTGATTAACATAACATAATAAAAAAAGAGAGGAAAAAATTCGATAGAGTCTTTTTTTGTTTTGTTTTGTGTTTTTAAGAATCTATGCATAAAAATAGGATCAAACCCAGCTTAATTGTATAATTAAGGTACAGTATAATTATAATTATACAATTGTATAATTGTAACTAATCCCTAAATCTTGCCAAACCACATGCAATTCTGGAAGAGTTTATCGTATTTTCTGAAAGCAATGATAAAAAGAAATCTAAACTGCCTTCTTGGTGAAGGCGATAACTGCCTGTTTGAGGAAAAAACTTCATAAGAAATCTAAAGAGAGACCAAATAACAGCATAATTAAAACCACCATACACTAAAAAGACATAAAATAATTAACCTTGATGACTACCAATATTTAAACTATTTTTTTATCAATCAATAAAAGGAATGCATTTTACAGCAAGTAAGCACATTTAACTTTCTCCAAAGATAAGGGCTTTTAAAATTAGAAAGACTGAATACTGAATAGACGAATGGGTGGATGGATGAATGAAGCAGTGAATCAGGTAAGCAGTATGAATGTCTGTTCCTCTGCCTGGGATATCCCTCTCCACTATACCTACTCAATGAAATGCTCTCCATCCTACAGCATCTGCCTCAAGCACCACCTCCTCTCACATGCCCTCAACCTGATAGAGTCTCTTACTCAATGCATCCTCAATGGACCGGTTTATTATTCTGTTATGGAATGTGCTTTGTTCTAGTCATCTTATTGAGGTAGACTATTACTTAATACATCAGCATTAAAGAGGATTAGAAGCCAAATATGAACCAGCAAATGTACAATACCAGAAATCTTGATCCTTAATTGCAACATTATGGTCCATAACAGAAAATAATTATATTCCTACTCACATCTTGCCTTTCTATGGTATGTAATATGGTAGCTAAACCTTGGGGCTCATATTTTAAGAAGACCCCAGAAACATTGTGACTAATTAGCATCATTTCTTAATCTTTCAGTGTTTTAGTTATCTGTAAATATAGATAAATAATATCCATTTTCCCGGTTGTCATAGGAGGAAAGTTATATAATGTAAAGGAAAGTGGCAAGTGTGTACAATTTTTCTTTGGTCCCTTTGGTGCTTTCTTCTTTTGGGTCCTCTTCTCAAGTGTTGAGTTGCTCACTTGTCCTCTTACTGCGTGTGGTCCTTGTAGTGTAGTTGGTGCTGTGGTGCACTGCACCAATCCCCCTTTCAGGCAAGCCTTGCCTTCCTCCAGCTACCAGCGGTGCTGGGGGCTGAAGGCTCACAGCTGAGTCCCAGCATGGGAATTGTCATGTGGAAGAGAGCTGTCTCACCCAAGGTTACACCTCTTCCCCTAGAAGGTTGGAGAGGGAACCTGCATCGGATGACTCATTGGTGGGAGCGTACAAAGGCTTGACCCCTGCGCTTCAATGAGGACTACTCCAAAGGGTCATCCTACTACCTACAGGAGATGCCCACAGGATCAGCAGAGGCATCTGCTGAAATTACAGAGCATGTCAGTTTCTCCCTGTGCCCAATCATCTTGTTTCCCTCACTTCTTACAGGTGTTGTGTTGCTCCTGAGAATACTCCCCAGTAAATCTCTAACACACAGATTTCTCTCTCATAGCTGGTTTCCCAGGGAATCTGACCTCAGGCTGACTCCCTGTATATCCAACGTTTAATACAAATGAACACATAAAATCCCAACCTGTCTACAACTCTTGACTTCTCCTCTTTACTTGGTACCTATGTTTCCAAATACATACTGTTTGGCATCACTTGGCTATCCAGCAAACTGCTCATAAATAAGTTACCCAAATTAAACTTTGAATCTACTCTACCTTCTAAATTTTCTCCTCCTCCTACATATTTTTTAATAGCATTGATATTTATCCAATCTAAGATAAAACCTATTGTCATGAGTCAATCTGTATCTCCCAAAAGCGTATGTTGAAGTCTTAATTGGTACACTTGAATATGACCTTATTTGGAAATAAGGTCTTTGCAGATGTGGTCATTAGGGTGGGCCCTAATCCAACATAAGTAGTTGTCTTATGCGAAGAGAAGATAGACACACAGGGAGAACACCATGTGATGATAAGGACTGCCACAAATTAACAAACCACCATCAGAAGCTAGGAAAAAGCAAGGCAGGACGCTCCCTAGAGGCTTCAGAGAAAGTATGGACCTGCCGAGACTTCCATTTGAGACTTTTAGAACTGTCAGAGAATAAATTTCTGTGTATAAAGCCACCAAGTCTGTGATACTTTATTATGGCAACCATGGGAAACTGATACACCCTTTGCTACAACTCAGGACTCCTATATCCAGACCCTGAGCCGCTACATATTAACTTGGAAGTAACTTAGAGTTTATCACCACCTGCCACCATCATTCCCTCGCTTGCTTGAGCCCTTATCAACTGTCCTTTGGATAAGTGCAATAGCTTCCCATCTTCTCATCTTTCTTCTGGGCTGGGCTTTATTACACCCCCAAAGAAATTTTCTTTAAAAGTACAAGTTTGCTTTTAACAAGGTATAACAAAACAAGACCCTAAGTTTCTTTTTTCTGTTAGATAAAAGAAACATATTTCAATCTCTTGTCATGGTACATCAAGCTGTTTGCTAGCTGGCTCCAGTCTACCTGGGTTACCTAACTGCTTCCCACCAGGCCATCCTCATATGTATTTAATTGGCCTCTTTACATCCGAATGTTTCCACATACACTGGGCTTTTTACCTCTATCAGAAAGGTCTCTCACCTACTCTGAAGAAAGAATTTATCTTTTCACCATAAAACCTCCATTTCCTTTGTGAAGTATTCCAATTTATTTTTAAGATTAGTTATACTCTCCTCTATCCTGTCTGTATATTTTGTCTTAAAACCAAACTCTGTTTTAATTCTTTTTCATATGTTTAATTATAATTTCTGGTTTCTCTATGTGTTTCTCCTCAAAGGCAGGAACCTTGCTTTACTCTTTATCACTGAAGACAGTGTCAAAGACAAAGACCGATAGCCTACATTTACTGAAGAAATGAGTGCACTAATGATGTGTTTTCCTAATGTCTAGCAGGAATATATTAAAAGGAAGATGCTCAGTAAATGTGAGTTGAACAAATGAATAGCAATGGTTTATAAAAAATGTTCTCTAATGTATTCTTTTGCAATCCCCCCCCAATGATCAAAGTTAACGAGGGGTTTATTTGAAATTTGGTTCCTCATGGAACAATAAATTTTGCATAAATGTGTTTGCAGTGTTTTAAATGATATTCTCTTGAAGGAGGGTAGTTTGATTATGTAAAATTTGAATATTTCATTGACCTCCTCTCTCCAAGGACCTCAGCTAGTTCCATCACAACTTTGACATGTTTTAAAACACTAAAGAATTATTAAGGGATGCCTCGGTGGCTCAGTCGGTTAAGCGGCTGCCTTCGGCCCGGGTCATGATCCCAGGGTCCTGGGATTGAGTCCAACATCAGGCTCCTTGCTCAGCAGGGAGCCTGCTTTTCCCTCTCTCTCCCTCTGCTTGTGTTCTCTCTGTCAAATAAATAAAAAATCTTAAAAAAAAAAAGAATTATTAAATAAAGCTAAGTATCTGTCTTTGGCTTGAAGAGGAATGACTGGGGCATCTCTCTAGGAGGAAATGTTTACACAGAATATTTCCTCTCTGCTGAGTATACAATATGAGCAAATTCACTTAAGCAGCCTTGATAAGTAGATACATTTGTCAAAAGAGCAGTAAAAAATCCCCAGTACTTGGGGATTAGATTCACAGTGAATAAAGGAGCTTCTCTGAAGGCTGTAAGAGTCTGTACTACTTTAATATCACATGAGGCTGTTTTGTTTTTAAATATTTGGAGAAATAAATTTGGATTAATGTTTTCCTCTGAAATTTGCATACACTTCCAAAGTCCATTTTACAATTCTATAAGCTGCTTCTTTTTTTCATCTTTAGAGCAGAGAAGAAAGTAATCTGTAGTGATAGAAAACAAAGAGAGTGACTCTAATCATCTAAGAAAGAGCTCTCCATTAAAAAAAAAAAATAGTTTTTTAGAGTTTTACATTTTAAGACTTAGGACAAGAAAAAAAAAAAAAACACTACAATTAGGAATTTAGTTAAGCCAGATGCCAATCACATTAAATCATTGCAGGTGGGTAGAATAATTTTTTTTTTTTCCTCAGCAATTCTTAGCACAGTGCCTGGAGCATAGTTGGGCTCAATAAATATTTATTGAATGAATGGGTGCATTTCATGCTTCATTTGAGGCTCATAATAAGGAAGTACTTCATTGCTAATGGTAAAAATCTGTGCAGTGTGTTGCTAATGTTTGCTGCATGCTTAGAGGACCACAGTGAGTCTCAGCAGGAGGCTGATTTTGAGAGAGGTCATTAGTTCAGTGTCTGCATTCTGAGACGAAGGGACAAATCTTATTCTCATGGGTCCATGGAAGATAACAGTATGCCCTTCTCAATTCTGAGACAAACTATCTTGAGAGAAATGCTGATGATCTCCTGCCAATTATTTCCTCAGAACTGTTCACGATATTTTACTAACACTTTAATCTCATCTCTTTGGTCATCTTCTGGTAAGGAGTTTTATTATAAAATATTTTTACTTCATTCTGGAGTGTATATCAGGACAAGGACACTTGCCTATATGAGCTCTGATATTAGAAGAAGATGAAAAAGTCTCCCATCAAATATAATGGGAAAACAGAATGCTAGGCCACAAAAGAGTAGTTTTTTTGTTTGTTTTTTGGTTTTCTGTTTTTTTGGTTTTTTTTTTTGATGCACGGGTAGGGAGAGGAGTCAAGGGTTAAAGATGTTGTTTCTCTCTGTTCAAAATGCAGATTCTTCAACAGACAAAGGGGGGAAGATCCTCAGCCCCAGAATAAAGAAAATGCCATCTCAGAAACCTGGGTCCAAACACGCTAGGGATGAAGTTAGGTTTATTTCCCATGCCAACTCAATCCATCACAGTGGTCACTGGGAACACCACTGATAAGGACTCTAAAGTTGCTTCCAGACTTCGGCAGAGAGTTCAAAGGATACAACCCAGATCTGGTGTTTGGAACAAGTTTCCTGTGTCTTTTACACACTAAAATTGTGAACCATTGATCTATACCATGCTACCTCTCTTGAATTTAACCTGTAGTAAGTAACTACTTATAGTGTTTATGTGGCCACTCAGTTCCATACCGATAACTGTTAATCAGGCACTTACTTTCCAAAAGACACATATCTGATTATTTACCTACATCATTTACTCTTCATTACAACTCTTTTGCTTATACAGAAACTAAAAAACAACAAAAAAGGAGTGGTTTTGTAAATTGCTCAAGACCACAGAGTTAGCAAATACCAAAGCTAGAATTCAAGGCAAATATTCTATTTCCAGAGGCTGTATTCTTAAACATATCCCAAGGTAGTGCATAAGACTTAAATAACCCAAATGTATTGAATCAGGCATTACTTTCTTTTGGGTAATCAAGATTTGCTCTTTGCGCAAGGTTCATCAAGAGTATGGCAATCACTCTTTCAAAGATACCCTAGGCATGAAAAAATTAGAAAGTTGAAAAGGAGGAAATAAGTAGTTCAAAAATTTGGGAACTCAAGTGGGAACTGAAGATTCGGGGAATAGAGCAGGGAGGTTAGCATGGAAGGGTAACAGAAGTACTTCTGATAAAGAAAATCTGCACTTTTTTAGTGGTTCAAATGGAGAAACAAAACCAAAACCAAGTCATAATGAGAAACATTTAAATCTCAAGCAGCTGAAGAGAAAGACTATAAGCATAGGATTTCACAGTTGGAGACAGCTTACTATTACCTCTAAGTTACCCAGCAAATTTCCTATAGATCTTGAACTTCTGTTATTTCTCAAGTCCAGTATAGTAAAGTGGGTTTGAATGTACCCACACTGTGAGATATGTCATGGGAAATTTTTTTATGAAGAAGGGCAAACATTCCAAGTCTACAATTTTAAATCCGTAATTTTAGATGATAATAATGATGATGAATTCAATAATAAACACAATAGATGGCATTGTTTTAAGGCTTACCAACTCAAATACGGTGCTAAATGACTTGAAGCAATTAGCTTACATATTCTTTATTATAACCTATAAGGCAGCCCCAAGCTCCTATGTATTATACCAAATAAACCACAGATATGAGATAGTAAAAGTGTACATTTTTTTCTCATGTAGCTATGACTATAAATATGAAAAAAGACAAGAATATTAGAATGTTGCCATCAAATGATCCTTAGATAACACAGTTTTAGGACACTAAATTTCATGCTTTTTAAGAAGGGTTTATGGGATAGGTGGCAGAGTAACTTTATGGGTGGTTATAGCAGCATTATCAACAATAGCCAAATTATGGAAGCCCAAATTCCACGGACAGATGAATGGATAAAGAAGATGTGGTATTAATATACAACGGAATATTACTCAGCCATCAAAGCAATGAAATCTTGCCATTTGCAATGACATAGATGGAGCTAGAGTGTATTATACTAAGTGAAATAAGTCAGTCAGAGAAAGATAAATACCATATGGGGGGCTTCACCAATATGTGTAATTTAAGAAACAAAACAGATGAACAAAGCGGGGGGACAAAAGAGAGAGAGGCAAACAAACCATGAGACTCTTAACAATGGAGAACAAATTAAGGGTTGATGGAGGGAGATGGATGCGTGATGGGGATGAAGGAGGGCACTACCCCTGAAACCACTTTTACCATATATGTTAACTAACTACAGTGTAAACAAAAACTTGAAATCAAAACAAAAAAAGTCTAGTTCAGTAATCAAACAGTCTATAAACTAAATCACTAATTATAAAAAAAGACAGCTGGCCACTACGACATCACAAACCTCCTCTGGATGCCACAAGGTATGTAAATTTTTCAGAAGCATGGCTCAGTACCCTAGAGGAGAACTACTGGATATTAACCCAATAGGGATGTGTGTTTTATCCCTGAAATGGACAAAGACAGGGCAAAGAAGCCAGAAATAGGACTGATCTATGAATCACAAAACTGGGACTCTTGCCATGGCTCTGCCTTTGAGCTAGGTTTATGACTGTGGATAAAGTCACTTCCTCTTATTGAGCTGGCTTTTACCAAATGAGGTGCTAAATGGGCAGATCTATAAGATTCCCACCAAAAGTTATAATTAACATAGGAAGAATAAGACTTTTGCCAGCCACAGGAGATCCATTTAAGGTTAGCCACCAGTTTTGAGCAAAGGAAAAATGACCAGGTAAGAAATGATTCTTCCAAATATTAAGAAGTGTTTGATAAACTCTGCCAGCTACCAAACTGCCTTAACACCTGGAATCCCAAACTTATTCAGAAAGTCTACCAAGCAATTGTGGTTTTTCAATGATCTTCAAAGATCTCTGATCTTCATGAGCAGAAAAATGAGTAATTGAACTAGTTTCCCTTTCCACATGAGACTAGGCTCAGATTACTTCCTGAAAAGGCTTTTGTGGAATCTGATTTTCTACCTTCAAGCTGAAACAATCATACTTTTGAATTCTGGAGACAGTACTATTTCTGTGTAAAGGTTTTAAAAAATAAAAAATAAAAAATGTTATTCCTTACCTTGTCATCTTGGAAAGAATTTCTTTGACTACTTAGAAACACACAGTCTTAATTTATATAATCATGTATTCACTCAGTAAGTACTGAGCATTTACTATGCACCCAGCACTGGTCATATGGCTAGGACACACACACACACACACACACACACACACACACACACACACACACGTATGTATCTTTATTCCAAAATCCACTAGAAATTCATGGAGTGCAGGTCTTAGAATAGGGTTAAGCAGATAGAAGGCATGTGATAAATGCCTGTCAAATACTTTCAAATGTGACCTAAAGAAAGGAGTAATATTTTTAACTGATATCTTTAAATTTTAAAGATATACCATAAAAATGCTTTGTCTGAAAACTCACTTATGGTTATTATATTCCACATTAATAAAAACACAGTTCAATTAATAAAAACAGTAAACAAAAAAAAAAACACCCTGTTACTTTAATATGTACAACCAGGTGTGGAGAAAGAGGATATAAAAGAGTTTTGATAAAAGGTTCCCGTTTAGAGCACCATTTGATGCATACGATGATTTCTCCAAAAAAAATAAAATATAAGGCTAAACAATAAATCCAGGAAAAGTCATAAAATTGGATAGGATTCAAAAGGAGGAGTGCTCCTATCTCTCTGTGGAGAGATTAGGAAGGATGCAATAGCTACCACTTTTGAGCACTCTGAGTACTGTTCTAAGCATTTTGCCTGTGTTAATTCATGTAACCCTTATTACCCAACCCTGTGATGTGAGGCCTAATAATTTTACACATGAAGAATGTCTTAAAGGGGGGCGCCTGGGTGGCTCCTTCGGTTAAGCATCTGCCTTCGGCTCAGGTCATAAACCTAGGGCACTGGGATCGAGCCCCGCATCGGGCTCCCTGCACAGCGGGAAGCCTGCTTCTCCCTCTCCCACTCGCCCTGCTTGTGTTCCCGCTCTCGCTGTGTCTCTCTCTGTCAAATAAATAAATAAAATCTTTAAAAAAAAAAATGTCTTAAAGGATGTGTATAGGATTTTGACTGGGGAAGGAAATCCCAAGCAGAGTGATACACGATGCGAGTGTTTGTGGTCCAGAAGGAAACCAGGCAAGCACTGGATGACACAGCTGGTCAGCTGGATGGGGCCATGGTGTGAACACTTTATCAACAGTCTGTAATTCCGGAGACTTGGGGGACCAAACATACTTCAAAGGAGTGACATGACTGGGACTGAATCAGAGTAAAATTAATCAAACAAGTGACCTGGACTAGATGGAAATGAGAAGCAGAGACACTAGTTGGGACTTTACTTGGTATGGTTTAGGCTAGAAGTAGTGAATGCAAAGGCAAACAAAGGTGATGAGAAGGAGCGGTGGATTCAACAGACAGGAAACTGTATGACTTTACAACTGATAACAAAAGGGGATGAGGGAAGGGAAGATTTAAAGGTACCTGGCGCTTTCAAATCTAGCTAAGTATGATTGCATCAATTGTTAAGAACCAGTAAGTTAAACCTTACTACATGAACCTTCAGCAAGTTGCTGTGTAAACTCACAAACGCAATAAACTACCCATCAGTCTGCAATATTAGAAAGAACACAGCAAAATTTGAACTTTAGATTCATTTCACACTAATTAGTAATAGGAAACAATGTGTATGAAACAATCTTACCCCTTTGCTGTATTCACTATCTGAATCACTGCTAAGTTCCTCAGTATTCATATTTTCCAAATCAGATTCCCCAGGTGCAATGGGCACTGTCACAGTGAGGCTGGGATTATGAATAAATGATTGACAATCACTTTCTTCCATCAAGTATTTGTCCGCACCACTTCCAAAACCACTGATTTTGTCTTTTTCTTTGTGGAAATTGCGATCTTTGTTCATTTCAGCAATTGTGCGGTTAGAGATAGAGTTTTCCTTCTTACTATTTTGATCTTCTTCTCTTCCTGTGTCTTTGGAAATCTTTGGCTTTTTGGAAAATGCTTTGAGAATAAATTCATGTAAGGTTTGTTTCAGATAATTTATTCCCTTTGTAATTCTGCCCACTGCAGTCTGGAGGTTGTTTGCCTCCTTGTCTTCTTCAATTGCTGTAAGATTGTCTGAGCTAAATGAGCTCAATAATAAAGCCAGAAATAGGTTGAGGACCTACATCAGGATGGGGATGGGGTATGGGGAAATAGGGAGACAGGAAATAAAAAAGAAAATAAGCACGTTTTTCCGAAATACAGGCCAAAATCCAAACCAGCATCAAAGATCCCTGTACTTCACACAGAAGGAAGAACCTGTGATGGGACAGACGCGAGGCCAGACTCTCATCACTATCCTATCATGTGTGTATCCTAGCTCCTAGAAACTCGGGGACAGAGGTCAGCCATACCCACGAAGGACTTAGCGCCAGGAGCAAAGAGAAGGCTCCCTCCCCATTACCATTATGCCATTCTTAAGTTCATTTCTGCAGCAGGAGTCCCTTGGCCAAATTCCCTTTTATGGGCATGAAAAGCCCTCCTAATGTTTACCTGTAATGAATATTTGTCAACTCTGAGAAAAAAGTAGAACAAGAAAATTGTGAGGAGTGTCTATTGTGCTGAAGTAACCTACACCAAGCTGTGTGTTTGCTTTTCCCAGAAGATACATGTCAGTTCACTGCAACAAATGGAACATATAATACTTGCAAAGCTCCTGTAATAAAATATTCTGTCCAAGAATTGAGCCAGCTTGCAACTTAATGAGGCTTTTAAAGCATAGAAAAGGACCTGCCCACTGAACCCAATTCAAATGAGATAATGGCATTATGACTGTTTGGCCTTGTGCCAATCATTTGGCCCTGGAAGAGATAATCAAAGAGGGCAGGACAACTCCTAAAATCCTGCTTGTGTGCAAAACCATTTCTGTTTTTCCTCCCTGAGGTAAGGGTCCAGGTGGACTCGATATTATAAAAAAAAAAAAAAAAAATCTCACAGAGGGTTGTATTTAAATTTTATTTAAATTATATTTAAATATTGTTTTAGATAGGAAACAAAAAGGTAATTGAAATACCCTTTCATGTAAGTTTCTTCATGGACAAAAACATCTACCTCATTAAAATAATGAAAATTAGGCCAAACTGAGAAGGGACTCATGCCTCAGTTTGGGTCCCACCTAAAACAATTTTTCAGAGATGTAAGCAGAACAGCATAGTTTAAAAATGTCTATGTTAATATGTTTAAGAGAAGAGTCTGAGGGGGAGCAAAAAGAGAAAATCACAGAAAACAATTGCGATAAATCTTATGAAGGAATTCTGAAATAGTTTACTTTCATTTTGGTCTTTATGGTCAATGAGAAAATGTATTTATGTTTGTTTGTGTGTATGTTTTAACAGGAATGTTGTTGAGAAGCCAAGGGCTCATTCTACAGCTTTAGTCTCCCTAATCAATGCAAGTGTTAATAGTCTTCCTTTTTTCCTTTCAAATTTGTAATTAACTTTATTTTTCCACATTTACTGAGATATAATTGTTATATAACATTGTGTAAGTTTAAAGTGTACAACATGTTGATTTGACATATTTATACAAAATGATTACCACCACAGTGTTAAGGAACACCTCCATCATGTCAAAGAATTACCATTTTTGTGTGTGTGTGGTGAGAACATTTAAGATCTAGTCTCTTAGCAACTTTCAAGTATATAATACAGTATTATTAACTATAATTACCATGCTGCAAATTAGATCCCTAGAACTTATTTATCTTATAGCTGCAATTTTGAACTTTGACCACCATTTCCCGCCCCCCCCCCCGCCCCCAGCCCCTGGTAATCACCATTCTAGTCTCTGTTTCTATGAGTTTGGCTTTTATAAGATTCCACATATTTCAATAATGTCCTGTTCTGTCACATCTTCATTAAGGATAATAACAGTAACTTTCATTCCATCAAAAATCATAATAGTATTCTACTATTTTATCAAAATCTACTGGTACCACAATTGAAAATGAGGTCCATTCTGTATCACACATCCATTATCAGATTAAGCAGAGAAAAAAATATTAATAAAATGTATGTCTGATTCAACATCATCCTGATTAATGTTCTTTCTTATTGTTTTTAACCATTTTAACTAGTTGGTAGTAAAATTAACTAAGGAATAAGAGAAAAAAAAGGAAGATCTGTTTAGCTATAACTCTTAATATGCAGAGGACTGTATCAGAAACATAATTTTTTGTTTTTCTTTTCAGATTCTAATTCTACATCATTGGTAATTCCTTAACCAAGAGTTGTTTACCTATTTTGTGAATTACACTTCTCTTGTTTTTCATTATCACTAGTAAATAATGAATAAATATCATCATGAGTCAGTCATTACCAGGTCTATATGGATTAAACATTCACTGAGATATCCCATCTATTTTTAACTATAAATTCATATTACTTTTCAAAGTAAACCATTACTGTTACACCTGTGTTCATGCTTAAATATTATTTTGCATATTATTCAAAGACCCACTTTAAAATTCTTCTTTTAGTCACTATTTAGAACTCTCTTTTCTTCCAATGTGTCAAGAGCATCTATTTTTGCCTCACTGCTAGCACCTACCACTTCTTCCTTATCTGATAATTTTGTGTACCATTTTCCCATGTCCATAGATAGTAATTACCTTGAAGACAGGGACTAACTCATAGGTATATATTTTTAATCACCCTGCAATACCCAAATACACTTCCTTTCACAGAGAAAGTAATACAAATATTGAATGAATAACTCGAGAGTGCCCAAGGAAGCCCCCTCACTTTATCCATGCTTGAGTGAATA
Source organism: Eumetopias jubatus (assembly GCF_037043125.1). Classification (NCBI taxonomy): domain Eukaryota; kingdom Metazoa; phylum Chordata; class Mammalia; order Carnivora; family Otariidae; genus Eumetopias; species Eumetopias jubatus. Next base: position 65,556,638 of record NW_028274809.1, on the reverse strand, counting down.
CTAAATATTTTAAATTAGTTGTGACTAATGGCTTTGATATGGAATGTTTTGACATCCTATATCTTATAAAGAGCTACATTTCAATATTTTTATGTCAAAATTTTATAAGAAGAAGTATACAAACAAATCACATTATAGGAGCTTCTGAATACAAATGTTAAATTCAGAAGAAGAACCAGATAAAGCATATGCATTTTACTTCATATTGGAAGGGATTTATAAGCCTTTATAAAACTAGTAAATTTATTACTACAACTAGAGGATGATCAGTAATTACAGAATTCTAACTCATGGTGTCTACATTTTGTGCTGTAATGATCTAGAATTTAGATTGCATAATTTACTCTGTATATGTCTAGCCATTTAATGGCACAAAACAGTACCATTTAGTATATGACTTGATGAATGTAGGTTTCTGTCTTAGGCTCTGAGTTACTTTTGACATGGGGGCTGCAAGGGCAAAAATAATTAGCAACTTATTTTCAAGCCAGTTGAAAGTGAAAGTATTAACCATAGAGTTGTTACTATACCCCACCTCCTGGGACTCCTAATGAGGAGTCTGACGCCAAGGTGACAAACTAAACCAAGTCAACATGGTGGCTTTGAAAACTGAAGTGAGTGAGTCATGAAAGAGCATCTTATCCCAATATTCTCCTGTTCGTTAGCTTGAAAGTTTTTATGAATGGGTAGGTAAAAACAAACAAACAAACAGAGAAGGAGTACAAGCCAAGCAAACACTAATGGAGAAATAGAAGATCAATTGTGAAAGAGATGCTATGGAGCAGTGGTGGGCAAATCTTTTTCTGTAAAGGGAGAGATAAAAAATATTTTGGCCTTGGTGGGACATAGAATCTCTATGGCAACTACTCAACTCTGCCATTGCAGAGTAAAACAGACATAGACAACATGTCAGTGAATTATTAGCATGTCTGTGTTCTAATAAAATTTTGCTTACAGAGCCTGAAATTTAAATTTCATATAATTTTCATGTGTCATGAAATATTATTTTTCCTTTTATTTTTTTAACCATTGGAAAAAAAACAAAAACAAACATTCCAAGCTTGCAAGGCCATACAAAAACAGGCAGTATGCTGGATTTGGCACATGACTCATAGTTTCCTGCTCCTTGCTATGGTTGCTAGTTTTATTATATATGACTATAGTGCAATGGGACCAGTCCTTTCAATTGCTTTGTTCCATTATAACTTCATTTTTGTTATTGTTAATTTAATCATATTCTATTCACTAGTGTAACTTGGTATTTGAATGGACTTTTAAGAGATAGGAAAACCACAGATTTAATTCATATGACATCATTTTTAAAATGAGAGAATAAAGTAGAAAACTTTCCATTAAAATAAATATTGTGAAGGGGCACCTGGGTGGCTCAGTTGGTTAAGTGTCTGACTCTTGGTTTTGGCTCAGGTCATGATCTCATGGGTTGTGAGATGGAGCCCTGCATTGGACTCTGTGCTCAGCAGGGAGTCTGCCTGAAGATTCTCTCCCTCTGCCCTTCCCTCCATGGACACACACACACAGACTCTCTCTCAAATAAATAAATAAATCTTTGAAAAAAATAAAAGAAGTAAAATAATATAATCATTGTGAAAAATATGGGTTATCTATCAGGGAAATTGAGACAATATTTCATTTTTTTTTCTGTACTTTCCCATATTAAAATGACCAATATTCTATTACAATTAATAGTTTTATGTGTAATTAATCCTAAAATTATAAAATAACTGATCTTATCATCATATAACAATTTTCTATGAAAAATTTTATACGTGTGAACCTCTGATTACGTACCACTAGGTTTCCAATGACCATGACCATCATGTACACAATAAGGCACATGGCTTGACCAGCGACCTCCATACAGTCCCACATGGTCTCTATCCACTCTCCACACAGCACGCGGAACACAATCAGGAAGGAGTGGAAGAAGTCATTCATGTGCCATCGTGGGAGTGTACAGTCTTCATTGATCTTGCAGACACATTCTTTGTAGTTCTTGCCAAACAGCTGCATGCCGACCACAGCAAAAATGAAGACGATGATGGCCAGCACCAAGGTGAGGTTACCCAGAGCACCCACTGAGTTGCCAATGATCTTTATCAGCATATTCAGTGTTGGCCAAGACTTTGCCAGTTTGAAAACTCGAAGCTGAAAGGAAACACAAAGGTTAATATTAATTATTAAGAAAAGTGTTCAATGTTTCAAATCCCGAGTTCTGTCCCAAATTTTAAATTCTAAAATATTATCATTATTACCCAGCTGAAATTAATTATTTCTATTTTTTTCCTGTCAGCTACTTTCAATATTCCTGTTATTTTGTTATACTTGCCACAATATAATCACCATACATATTTTTGAAGGAAGTTCAGGATTACTATAAAAGCCTCTTACTATGGTTTCAGATATGATTCCCTTTAGAATTGATAATTTATCCTTAATTCTCTTTTCTGATACTTTAAATTTTTTTAATTTAAATGTAGTCTGATACTTTTATCTACTTTTTCATGCTGACATAGGATAAAGCCCAACATGTTAGAGAAAAATGCTTTAAGTCTTTACATTTCTATATTTTTGATATCAGACAACAATCATTTTGGGGACAATAATTTGATCTTTAGTTATCAAACCCACAAAGTAATGAACATATGTAGGAATTGAAATTCTGTAAACCATAAGCTTCTTACTGTGAAATAAATTACTGCGTACTGGCAAAGAAATATTTTCTTTACCCACTTCTATTATACTAGTTTATACAACTGAATATGTCTTCCAGATCCTAAAATTAATTCAATTACGACTGACCATGTTTTCAAGATGCTAAAATAAGAACATCCCTGTCATTTTTGAACTCTTTAAGAACTTTTGTGATGGAACGAAATTGATTATACTAGATATAAGACGTAATCTTGTCTTTTGAGTCAATCCTCCAAAAGACTTAAATAATAATGCAGAGCCTTAGAAACACCCTTTTATACACAGAATATAATGGTAAGTTTGGTCTATATTTACCAGTCTGAATGATCGCAGAACTGACAGTCCTTCCACATCTGCTAGGAAAAGCTCCACTAAACTTAAAGTCACAATAAGGCTGTCAAAAATGTTCCATCCTATTTGGAAATACTCATATGGATCCATGGCAATTAGTTTTAAAACCATTTCAGCTGCAAAGATCCCAGTGAAGACCTAAAGGAGAAATACAATGTTTTTTTCTGGTATTACTAGAAGTATAGAATCAAAGTAATGATGATTATGACTCTTTGTTTAGCATCACTGTGCTTCAGGCAATGCACCAGATCCTCTACAAATGTATGTTATTATCTCATTTAATCCCATAAATCTGGTGACTATTTCTATAGCTGTAATACAAGTATTACAGGGATAAAAAGCTCTAAGTTTCCTGTCTACCCTCTTCATCTTTAGACAGCATTTTAGAAAAGCATATTAAAATTCCACATAAATAGGGGCACCTGGGTGGCGCAGTTGTTAAGTGTATGACTTGGGTTTGGCTTGGGTGGTGATCTCAAGGTTGTGAGATCAAGCTCCGAGTTGGGATCCGTGCTCAGTGTGGAGTCTGCTTGAGATTCTCCCTCTCCCTCTGCCCCTCTCTTTCTCTCTCTCAAATAAATAAATCTTTAAAAAAATTCTACATAAATAAAACCATGACAATTAACACAGTCACTTTTTTCAAAAAAAAATTATATGGGTCAATAAGTTATTCTGGAAGAAAATGAAAAGGAAATATAGATTGATACTGAAATTTTGAGCCAGTCTTTTCGTCTGGTCTAACTACTCTTAGGGAAATAGAGAATATGTTGACTCACTCTTTAAAGATTTATCAGTAGAAGAGGAAAAAGTATTTAATTGATACAGTGGAAGCTAAAGTAAGACCTCTAAAGCTTTGACACAAAAGTGCATCACAAAACATCATTAATTCATGACATCGGTATTAAAGGACTGACTTAAAAAGACAACAGTGAAGGACTTGTTTGTGAATCATTTAGGTTTGATTTGACTCAAAGAAGCTGATCAAAGAAGGCTCAAAGGGAAATGGTGAAGTCTATAAGTGCTGAGTCAATTTAAAAATAATGCAGCATCAAGAAGATAAGCAGAGTACCCACACTTAGGGTTGTGGCAAGAGATAAGAAACACGATAAATTCTTTTGGGCTTCACAGTGATGCAGTCAACTCAGCAAGAAGGTACTGATTTTCATGATCTGTACTTCCACCAACAATTAGAAACTAGATAGTCCTGTCTTTTTTTTTTCAATTTAAATTTTGTTAGTAGCAAACAGTGCAATATTGGTTTCTAGAGTAGAATTCAGACTCATCACTTACATACAACACCCAGTGCTCATCACAACAAGTGCCCTCTTTAATACCCATCACCTGTCTAGTCCTGTCTTTTTCAAAGAGAAATCGAAGGCAAGAAGAATGCTACCTCAAAAAGCACATGGGGTACATACATCTTAACTGAAAAAATGTGGGAGAGAAGAATGACTCAGAAACAAACTCTTTGGCTTCAAAATCAATTGTTTTGGGATCTAGGCAAAAGTAAAATTATCTTACACAGACATTCACAAAGACATCCAGAGTTATTGAAAATTTATGGAGAGTCATAAACTAGGATTCTTTGGCCATGAAATAGAACTTCTGCCTGCTACACGCAGATTCTCAGAAACTAACACTTGTCATTTGCCCTAAGGCATTAATTAAGCCAAAATGTGACCAGCACTGCACATTTAAGAGATCACTCTGGCACCCATTTTCCTAATAGGATCCTCTGTCTTCTTGAAGCCTACAGATCCCTTGAGTGTCCTTGTGTCTTCTGTGTCCATTCCTCCCATTTTGGTTTCTTCGTATCCTTATTCTTAAGGCTTCTTTCTGCTAACTGATTTAAAGCATGATGATGATAATAATAACAGTAACAATAGGTTTAATTTGTTAATGACTTATGATATGCCTGACTAATAAGTAGAAAGCATTTAATCCTCTCAACAATATGATAAATGAAGTGCTATTATTATATTATAAATAATGAATTATTTTTCTTATTTTATAAATGATGTATTATAATTATTTTATAAATGAGAAAATTAAAGATTATAGAGATTAACACATTTGCCAAAGGTCATATAACCAGTAAGAGGCAGAATCAGAATTCAAATCCAAGACTTTGGGACTTCAAAGGCCCAGACACCTCACTTTTATGTCAAAATAAACCATGCATAATTTTTCTGAAAATATGTAGAGAACTCTTAAGGAAGCAGCAATGTAATTATAAAATGGGTAAGAAAGTATCAAATTTTCAGAGTGTTGCTTTAAAGAGACACGGCAGCAGGAAAAAAAAAAACAAAAACAAAACCCACACACTATAAACTCCCAAGATGGTGACCTTTGGAAATAGTATTGTTATAGATCTCTATACTTCTGCAAAGTTATTTTAAAATAGTATCACCAGAAACTTGACTTTGTACAATGATTCATATTGTGAATTCTGGATATGGATAATTATGTAGCTACATACCCATCTGACTTAAAGAAAAGAAATGACAATCATGACAACCAAAGAGAAGATTTATGGGTACATAATACACATTGAGAAACTCACCAAATTTCCCACAGTGAGTACATTTTTGAATTCATCAGTCATTGGGTGATGCTCCATAGCCATAAACATTGTGTTTAAAACTATGCAAATGGTAATAGCAAGATCTACAAAAGGATCCATTACAATAAAATAGACAAGCTTTTTGAATTTTATCCAATATGGAGAACAATTCCAGATCAAGAATGTGTGTGCAAATCTGTACCACCAAGGTGGACATCTTTGTCTGGACTCTTCAAGTTCTGGGGAAAGAAACCAACAGAGAACATGAAGCCAATCATTTGTTTATTTTCTTCCTAACCAGGTACGGTACAAATCAGCAGTACACTTTAACACTGAAAAAAGTTTTCTGTTTAGACTTTGCAAATTTAACAGTACTTCTTCTATGAAAGCATAGCATATTACATAAAAATCTTATATCAGAATGTTCATTTTACTAGAGCAAGCATAAGTTAGGGGAAGGCAGTGAAATTAATGACTCAAAGCAGATATGGGCAACTCCCAGAGAAACATACACCTAACATGTGATGGGAAACAGGAGAATCTATGGAGAAATATATATTTTCCACCAATATATATCCTTTCATAGGTGAAAACAATCTCAGAACCAAGAGACTAGAAATAATTTATGGAGTGACTCATTCAATAGATATGTCATACCATGAGCCCTTTTATTTCTCACCATTAAGTTTAGGAGGTGGGTGGAAGCTTTGTCTGAGGCCATCATGGAATGTGTGGGTATGAGGTAGTAACCCATGGACAAGGTGGGACCTGGGGCATATTGTAGGGGGAGAGGGTGGGAGCCAGCACATTTTAAAAGTTGCCACCCTTAACTCTCTTCTCAATGCATCTCAAGGTCTAACCACTATTGTTCCCATTATGCTCTCTAAATTGCTTTCTCTAATGCCTTTTCATCATATTCTGAACAGATGTTACATCACATATTACCATTTTATAATTTCATTGAATGTGCTCAGAGGCAGCAATTTATAGACATCTGGAAGTATGTATTTTTTTTTTTGCATATTAGAATGATGATAAATTCAGAGAGATTAGTTTAAGTTTCTAAGACTATATAGTGAGAACCACCCAGCCCTGGGTTAACCTAGATTTCTTCATTAATTACCATTAAGCTATTTATCTTTGAAAAGTCCTATCATCCAATGTCTTTAATCACAAAAAAAAACTTTATCAATTTTTTGAGCACATAAAGACCATTCTATTAGTGTCCATTGATTATCTTTACTATTGTTTATAACCATTTTTTATTCTTTGAATTCTTCCTAAGAATTTTATATACCTATTTAAGGCTGACCAGGATTTATCTAAATTCTGTTTAAAAATCTGTATGGGTAAGAGGGTATTATTACATACCTTCTACAGTGTTTGTTAATATGCTTACTCTACTCATTGCTCTTTGTCTCAGATTGGGATCATTCAACATATCTTCAGAAAGAAGGTAAGAACTGGAACGTCTTTTCTTATGTATTTGATTGGTTGTACCCTGAAAGAAAAAAGATGATTAATTAAAGTTCTAAGAATAGAATTCTTATAAATTATATGTGTAGAATAAAATCTTGCTTAGGTAGCTGTAGTGATTAAATAAAAGTAGAGACTAGGTTGCTGGGTTGGAATCATAGCTCTGCTACTTACTGGGTATGTATCATTGGAGGGTTACTTAACTCCTGTCTCAGTTCCATCACTGGTAAAATGGGGATAACCATAGTACTTGCCTCATATTCTTGCTTTGAGGATGAAAAGAATTAATGCTTAGGAAAATAAAAAATAAAACAAGTTGCTTTTATTGTTATAATCACTTTCATCATCTATCTTTCTGGGTCTTGAATTTATTCAGATAGTTTTACCATGTAAGAGTCCTACATGAGAACAGCTAGACATGTGTTGCAGTGATGTGTGTTAAAGGGGCAGAATCCTGGTATTCTCTGATAAATTTCTGTAATTATTCTTTGTTGAGGTAACAGCATTAAATGGCGGCGACTGTAATGTTTGCCTCATGAATTGCTCTGAGTATATGATGATAAATGACTCAGTTTGAAAAGGACAATGGAGACTGACGGGAACTGTAGCAAAATGGAGAATGTAAGCTCCATCTAAAGGAGGTGACCACTTTCCGCTCTAAAGGATTGCTGCCATGCAGGACTATGAGCTCAGGCTTACCAGGTACACTTATTTTTGTGTGAAAACGTCTTGTTTTTAAATCTTGGCAACTAATTCAAAGTTAAAACACTGTGCTGGTTCAGTGCAGGCCAATAATACATACACACACATACCACTCACACACATATACACACAAACAACTATACAACTCTATATGTATCACCTATCTATCTGCTTAGGTGTGGTATGTGTGTATGTATAAATATACACACACACCACTTTACAAACATATAGATATAGTTCTAGAGTTTTAAAGTTGTATAGTTGTTTAGATACAGTTATATATGTGTGTATATTACAACATGGACACATGGGCATAAATATATGCTTGTGTGTCTGTATGTGTATGTGCACAGACATACATGCACACATATCTGAAGGTGACTTTTTGTAGAGCTCTATTAGATCCAATCTCTAATTTACTGACTTTCCAGAAAAGGCAATTTTTCTCCAAGTCAAACAAGGATAACAGATTCTTTTTCATGTACACGTTTTAGTTGTCAAAGTTATATTATTTATCATGCAGTTTTTTCATCTAAACTGAACATTTTGCCACACTATTATGTTTATTGCATTTCTGTTGAATCCTAGAGTATCTACTAACTCCTCTAGTTTTGCAGTTTGTTTCAGGATTTATGGTAATACTGATTTTCCTATGGTAAAAGTAAAGTCTTAAATAAAATAAAAACATTTCATTTAAAGATATGAAATAATATCCAAATTTGATATAAATTCTGTATTTCACAGGTAATAGATCACTGAAAAGAAAAACACAGCAAAGATCTGATTCCATAGAAATTTAACATGCTCACTTGATACGGAAAAATATCTTGGCAGAAGGGCTGAAGCAGTGTCATGCAAGCACAGAGGTCACACGTTACCTAAAAGCACATGCATTCATTCCAACTGAAATGTTTGTGGCCATGACTTTGATGGAACTTTATTCTCACTAAAAATACTATGTTGTCTGAAAATATGAATATATGAATAAGGAACATGAGTTCAAAGGTTGTTAGGTTAGTCAAAACCCCTGCTGATATTTGGTCATGCAATATAACATGGTGAGTAGTCTAAAGAGGTAACCTAGAAACTCCAGAAACCAGAAAGATCTCTTTCAAGCCTAATCAGACTCTTTTTCTAACCACTCAATTACTCCTAAACTCTTGAAATTATTGCTTTGGACTGGTTGTTTTGTTTTTGCTTTTATGTGTATATGTTTGTATTAATGTATGCAGTTTGGATATTATATTTTTATTCATAGACTCCAGACAAAAGAGGGTTTTTTTTTTTTTTTGGAAATTTAATGAAATGAAATGAAATTTTCATTTATGTACGGGGGAAAAAGCGCAACTATTCTAAATTATTTCTAAGTTCAGAAGCCTAACACACACTGGAGAGAGAGCAAAGGTGTGGTGGGTTAAGAGCATAAGCTCTGAAACAGAGGGCCTCTCTTTGAACTTCAGGACTACTGTTTATTAGCTGAGTGAACTTGAACAAGCTGCTTTAGTTCTCCGAGCCTCAGGTTTCCTCTTTGTAAAACAGGGATAATAATATATCACCTTATAGGGCCATTGTAAATACTAAACACACGTTTGCTATTATTATTACTAATTTAAAAACTCAAGATTCCCTGCACAAGGAATAAACAGTATCTTGACAAAGATAGCAGGAGGTGGCAACTAATCCAAACTTCCTTACAGAAATGGGACCTATTATCAGTGAAGGAGATCAGCATTAGCAATGCATTTCCTGTGCTGACATATATGTATATATCTTTTATACATTGTTTTCTAAAGGAATGGTTTATAATATTCAAGTATAATTTCAACAGATAAGTTCCTTTTTTAAAAAATGGAGTTTTAAATATCTTTGCATTAGATGTCTACAGCATATGGGATGAGAATTCCACGAATGAGTTAAAGGTGTATTTCTACAGTAGAGGTATTGCAAGACACAGAGCCATTCACAGGACCAAAGAAGGCCCCTCTAGCAGAGAGACTGACTGATGCAAGAATAAGGGTGGAGCCATGCCTGAGCTATTTTAAAACGTCCTTACGCTGTCATCAGAAGTTGCCTTATCTATTATCACCTCTGGCAGAAGCTGTCCATTGGGGAGCATGAGGGCTGAGGGTCCATCAACCAGGGAGACCACACCATTGCAGTCCACGGCACTGTGCATCTTCCCATTCACTGGCAGCACTGGGGGAGACCTACTGGCTTGGCTGATGTTACTGCTGCGCCGCTCCCGAGGTCTGTGGGGCACAAACAGCGAGCCCCTCCTGCTTTCGCTGTCTCCAAAAATGCTATGCTCATCATCGGCAAATTCAGTCTCCGATCCAACATCTTTCCCTCGACCTTTGAAACTAAAAAGGCTTGTTCTGCTGCTGCGCCTTCCAGAAAACAAGGAGCCTCGAATGCTGAGCGGTGACTGCAGAAAAGAGAAAAGATGACATTTATCTGCTGAAGCACCTAAGAGTAGAAGCGCACAGAACTGCCACGGACCCCACTGAGCTGAGGCCAGGTGGCCTTGTGCTGGTTTAAAAGAAGCGTATTTAAAAATAAAGGAATTTGGCAGCAAGATAAACTCCTCCAAATCAGGGATGAAAAGACTGGATGAATCCATCCTTTCAGGACCAGGTAAATTATTTATTGCCACACAGGTCTTTCCTACTCTGTCTGGCCTAGAGTGACATCTCCATTCTCTCCATTGTTTCTATCCCATTCATCTTGCTACAAAGAACATATCACTTTTAAAAAAACTGTTGGTATTAATACCTGTTATTTAGCTTTTCATGTATCAATCCCCAAGTTCCAGAAGTAACTGAAACTTTCTCGAGGCCAAAGGCCACGCTGTATGCTTCTTTGCCTTCCATTGCTTGCAATTCCACTTTACATATTGGAAGCTCAGTCATGGCCAGGATAAACTGTGTCCATAAACCAAACTGAATGTTTATTCTTTGGAAGTACCTAATTTAATACATGTTAGTGCTTCCTATGTAAAGGACAAAGTGGCAGGCACTCTGAATAATGGAAAGTGAGTAGAACCAAGTCTCTGCCTTAAAACAAGCTTGGATTGCTCTTGTCCTATTTCCTTTTATTGATATCACATGTATTCAAGTTCAGTCTCCCCAGCTAAATGATAACATCTTTGAGGGCAGGGGCTCTACCTTTTATTTCTATGTCCATTTGGCAGCATCTTACACACTTAAGTAGTAGACATTTTCAATGTAGACATAAATGAGAAGGATAGTAATTTCTAAGCAGGGCACCAAAGGGCAGATTGGAGAAGGGAGAGGGCAGAGGCAAATGTGCAGGGCAAGCGGCATCTGAGCTAATGAAGGAAGAACAGGTGCAACTACACCAGGTGGAAAACAAAGAAGAAAATCATCCCACTTAGAGAACACCACACGTACTAAGTAATAAAGGTACAGGGCGTGTCGGTAGGAGTGAACGATCATGGTGGACTGAGGGTATGTGAAGGTAAAGAAAGGGGGGAAATGAGGCTGAAGCCAGTCCATAACGTGGATAAGATGTGGGTCTTGTTCTGCAGACGGTGATTAACACAGTCGCGATTTATTTTTGGGTTTTGTCTTGTTTCTTAAAGTTGAACCAAGGCACAGCTTTGGTTTAGAAAAATGATTTGGGAAGGTTGTGTGATAGAACACAAAGAAATGTGGAGGAGAATAGAAGCAATTGTTCTTCTTGGAGGTCTGTAGGCAGGGAAATCTGAGATATGGAGGTTTCCGTGGAAAGAGAGGGAAAAAAGCAAGAGAAATTTTACACAAGCAGAAATAACAGACTGTGTGACTAGATGTTAGTAGCTGAAGCAGTTGGGGGTGGGGACTGTCCAGGTGTCTCCAAACTTTTCCAGCTTGGGTGACTGATATTTAGGCAGTACCATGACTTACAGTGGTGAAGAAAAGTGGAGAAACTAATCTAAGGTTAGTTTTTAACCAATGAGGCATTAAGAAATACAGACTAGATAAAAAGGTAAAAGTTAATATATAGTGTAAATAATTTTTTCATTTCTACAACAGTTCTCATGAATACTTTGTTTTTAAAATTTGTTTATCGGAGAAGATAATATGACAATGCTGAAACTATCAGCTCCTTCAAAAATGGTCAAACTTCAATGGAAAACTATGGACATCTACGTTCTTTCCATAAATGCCCAATGATCAATACGTTTTTACCCAAAAACATACTGATGAAGTCATTCACTCTCCTCTCCTGAGATCCCATCCTTCAAAATAAAACATTTTTCTCTATAATCCTACCCCTGGCCATATGCATTCGATAGGTGCAGGGGTACCTGATTAGGGGTAGACAGTCTCTTTTCACGTGCTTGTCTATGACCTTCAACACCAAGGTGGAAATTTTGTCTCCTGATACTCTCCTCTGACTCTGATTTGGACAACTTCTCATTGTCTCCCTTTTCTTCCCCACTGGAAAGCTTCTTTTGATTCCTTTTCTTTCTTCTGTTTCTTCTTTCTTTAGCACTTTTAGAGCTCAGTTTGGATGTTTCAGAGGAACTCTCAGAGAAACCCATCATTCTGCTTCTCCCAATACTTGTGTATTCAGCTGCTGCAATTGCAATTGCCTGTTGGACCAAGAGGCCACACATACAGTAAGCCATTTCCAAAGTCTGGGAAACCCTATGATGGGGCACCTCTCTGCCATGAATGTAATTACACTATGCACATAATCATGTCCCTTGTACATGAAGTGATGCCGTTTTCTTTGCACTATGACCAGAGAGCTTACAGAGCACTCTTGCTTTGTAATAAAGCCCCATTTTACTTTGGAATTAAGCTATTACACACTATTACTATATTTATAGTAAAACAATTTAAAATAGTATATATGAAGGTTTTACTAGGTAATTTTGGAACATAAAACTCACATAAATCATACAATAAGAAAATGTGTACATCTCATTCAGGTAGTTAATTCAATATTATCAATAGAGTCAGATACTCAGTTTAATGAAGATTGAATTGTCTGAAAATGAAAATGAATTATTACAAAATACATCTCAAGAAAATAAGGGACTTCTAAGGGTTTCCTATTAAATTCCTGGGATGACCTAGTGTTAACCCTTTATTAAAAAATTATGTTTTTACTATTAAAACAATCCTTGTAAAAATTTGAAAAATAAGGACATAGTGAATTAAAATTAAGAATCACTCATAGTCTTACATCCTGGAAATAATTGGTGTTAATATTTCTTCCAATCTTTATATGTAATTTTTAAATGGTTTGCATATTATACTAAATTTTGTATCTTACTACTAATACATTATATTAACATTTCACTGTTATAATATTCTTAAAACACATAATTTTATGGCTGAGTAATACTCTGAGACACAAAAATATCATAATTCTATTAACCATTTTTTAATTTTAAAAAATTAAATGCTTTCTGATTTTTAATATTTCCAGATACTGCACTGAACATCTTTCTGCATTAAAGTTCTCTGCATGACAGATTACTACCTTCCCCCTAATGAGTTAGATACTTTGAAGATATTTAACTAGTTGAACCATCAAATAAATTTTAAACTCTTGCAGAATATTTAAATTTGTGTTCTCTTAGTACAAACCTTCTCAAACTTCTCTACTGAAGTGCCCCTCTGGAGAGGAGAATAAGGGAGAATCCTCAAGAGTTTGTGTCTTCGCCTAAAGTGGCCACAACCATAAGTATAGGTTTTCTTAACAGCTCATGTTTTTTATTTTGAAAGTGCCTGCCACATTAACAAAAATCGATGCACATTTTGCTTTCTACCCCATAGCGTATCTGTTAACTTAAACATATAAATAATTTTCCCTAAATTCTGTACACAACTGTTACTCTGGTGAAACATACCATACCTGTTCTGGGACTTTGCATAATGTTATGCATACTGAGGCATCATGGATAACAGGTTTAGGAGGAATGGCTTAGAACATTCTCTGTGCTGGAATGAGCTGGTTATGGGGAAAGGTACAATGGGACACATGCCGATTCTTTTTTTTTTCCTCCTTAAATTTTTTATTGTTATGTTAATCACCACACATTACATCATTAGTTTTTGATGTAGTGTTCCATGATACATTGTTTGTGCATAACACCCAGTGCTCTACGCAGAACGTGCCCTCCTTAATACCCATCACCAGGTTAACCCATCCCCCCACACCCCTCCCCTCTATAACCCTCAAGTTTGTTTTTCAGCGACGATGGACTCTGCCGATTCTAACTCAAACTAAAATTGGTTCCTTTGACCACACCAGAATGAAAATTCTGTTTATATTTAAAAATCCAGTAAGGAAAATCTCCCTGGGGAAGGCCACAGAGCCTCTTTGGACTTTGATTTCTAGGAAGAATTTTAAACCAAATAATAATACCTCAGCTTCTTCTTGCTCTTTTTTAAGACGATCTAACATCTGCTGAAATTCTAACTCCTTTTGCTTCGCTTCCTCAATGTTTGCCTGGTTCTGTTCTTCATAGGCCATGGCAACCACAGCAAGGATCAAGTTTATTAGGTAAAAGGAGCCCAGAAAAATCACCACAACAAAGAAGATCATGTAGGTTTTCCCAGCAGCACGCAGTGTCTAGGGAAAAATGGAAATCATTATTTTAGGAACACAAAGATCTTTGGAAAATTATTTCAACTTGAATGGCATATTAGGCATGAAGAAGGTGGGGAGGTTTGGTATAATCCCATGTTATCAAAAATATAAAGGAATAAAGTTATACCTCTAAAGAAAACAAACACTTTTTCAATACAAAGGATGTAGCCATCTATTTAAACTTATATTAAAATTAGGTACGGTTCTTCACTATTTTTAAGACTAATAATCCTGATTTTTTTTTTTTACCCATAGTCTGAAAATTACTCAAAAACTAGCTGCTCTGCTCATTTTCAAATTAGAGGACCAGACCTTTTGCTGATAAAATTCCATCTTTACCAGGAAGTATTAATGATGATGTGTTATGTTCACACAAAGTAGATAGCTTTACTGAATGATCTTTTCTGCTCATCTACTCTTATATTTACTTTTCATTAACATGTATTAAAAATTTCTGAATGCAGTATATGGTAAAAAAATTCAAATGGTATAAAAAGCTATTACATGAAAAATCTCTCTCTCCTATCTCTGATGCCTCCTCATTTCCCTTTTCTATCAGTTATTGTTGTTACAATTTCTTCTCTTTGATAAAGTTTTAGTAGTAGTTAGTGGGTATACTCGTTTTCATTTTCATAGGAGTTCTGTGTTGCATTCTGCGGTGGTTCCCAGCAACGTGTGAGAAAGTCTGCCTCCCCACATCTCACCCAGACAGCATCTCTCTTTTGATCTCCATCATTCTAACCACTAAGAAATTAGAGGTCACTCTAGTTTTAATTTGCATGTCCTTAATTTTGAGTAAAACTGAGCATCTTTTCTATACACTTAAAGTTCTCTGTATTCCTTTTTCCCTCTGAAGTATATACTTATAGAATTTCTATATTCATTTATAATATTATCAGAAATGAAGTAAACATAAAACAGGCTACAAGAAGAATCTGGCAATTAGGAGAAAAGTGATTCATTTTTATATATAACACAGAATAACCATTTTCATCTCCTTCCTCTTGGGGTTGGGTGCTGAGAATATGTAAGTGAAAAGATGCAGCCCACAGGCCCAAAAGGATCACATCTACGCTGGAGAGATGGCCATGTGAATTAACAATTACAGCACAAATGATGGATAAACTGAGGAATATTCAAAGGGCGTGGAGATCTAGGGGAAGGAGCAAATGAGTTGGGACAGGAACATTTAGAGAAGTGAACTGAGTCTTCAATTCTTGTATTAGTTTTCTAGGGCTGCCATAACAAAATATTACAGACCAGGCAGCTTACACAACAGAAATGTTACTTGCTCGCAGGTCTAGAGGATGGAATATCAACGTGTTGGTGTCCTGGATTTCTCCTGAGGTTTCTCTCCTTGGCTGGCAGATGGCGACCTTCTCAGAGTCCTCACGCAGCCTTTTCTCTGTGCGTGGGCACATTTCTGGTGTCTCTCAGGTCCTAATCTCCTCTTCTTATAAGGACACTAGTCAGATTGGATTAGGACCCACCCAAATGCCTCATTTCAATTTAGTTACCTCTTTAAATCCCTCACTCCAAAAATAGTCATTCTAAGGCACAGGGAGTTAGGACTTTACCATATGCTTGGGAGGGGATACAATTTAATCCATAACAACTGTACCTGGGAATTCAAAAACTAAAGCACGATGAACCCAGGAGAGCCTGGTGTTTCGGGCACTGCAAGCAGGGCAGCATGGGCAGATACCAGCGTGGCCAGGAGAGCTACAAGGGCCATGATGGTGTATTTCCTGCTATTTACTTAGGACCCCATGGGATGCTATATTCAGAAAGGGGGAAAGGGAACTGGAGATCAGAGAAGCCAAGAAAGGATAAGACAATAATTTATGATTTTAAGAATTATCCACTCGACTAGTGCTGGAAGTAAAACATGTCTCATTTTAGTGGTAAGATAATAGGGTTTTGTCCTTTCTAAATTGAATAAAACATCTCACATAAAGTCCAGCAAGGAACATTCACCAGTTTTTATGCCATTCAAAAATGCAATGAATGTTTCTCTTGGCACTCACCTGTTGGTAAAGGTTTTCCCAGTAATCCTGGGTCATTAGCCGAAACAAGGCCAAGAAGGCCCAACTGAAAGTGTCAAAGCTCGTGTAGCCATAATCAGGGTTTCTGCCTGCTTTCACACACCTGTACCCTTCTGGACACTGACTACATATGAAAAAGAACGTCGCAAGTTAGAATGCTTCTAGGATGCAGGTTAAAGAGTGCTACAGAATAGTTAGACATCCCAGGTTCCTTTTCTAG
Organism: Eumetopias jubatus; assembly: GCF_037043125.1. Taxonomy (NCBI): domain Eukaryota; kingdom Metazoa; phylum Chordata; class Mammalia; order Carnivora; family Otariidae; genus Eumetopias; species Eumetopias jubatus. Next base: position 65,539,960 of record NW_028274809.1, on the reverse strand, counting down.
GGGGACAATATTGAATAATGATTAAGAACACATTATTTGGAAGCAGGAAGAACGGGGTTTGAAGCCCATCCCTATGATTTACTAGTTGGTGATTGTGCCAAATTACTGAACTTCTCCAAGGCACAGTTCACTCCTTCTGTGAGAAAAGGATAACACCTACCTCAAAAAGTGAAGACTGTTGGTTAAGTTTAAAAAAGATAATACATGTAAATTACCTAGCCTAGCTCCTGTAGCTATAAAGCATTTAATAAATGGCACCTGCTATTAGCATCATCATTAAAACTTGGAAACTTCCGCCAGATGCCAAATAATAGTTCTTGTATCAAAAATATTGATAAATAGGCCTCCACCAAATCTGGGTTCCCCCAAATTATTCTTGGAGTGAATCAGAATAAAAAATAGCCTAAACAGAGCAACTGTGTAAGTTCATAAAGATTTGTAGCTTTCTGATATTTTTCTAAAATTGGTGGATTGATATCCATGATGCTATTGAACAGTAGTCTGAGCTGTCTCTGGGAGCAGCAACCTTATTTGTTTAATGTTCCCAGTATACACAGAGTCTGGTGAAGAAATATCTGGTCAGGAGTGCCCAGAAATATCTGGGCGGCTCAGTCGTTAAGCGTCTGCCTTCGGCTCAGGTCATGGTCCCAGGGTCCTGGGATCAAGCCCCACATTGGGCTCCCTGCTCCGCGGGAAGCCTGCTTCTCCCTCTCCCACTCCCCCTGCTTGTGTTCCCTCTCTTGCTGTGTCTCTCTATGTCAAATAAATAAAATCTTAAAAAAAAAAAAAGAAAAAGAAATATCTGGTCAGGGGCTCTGCAGCAGAAATGAAGTTGGTGCATAGCAGAAACTGCAAGATGGGTATTTCGCATAGAGAGGAGATTCTTAAAATATATTTACCCAAGTCCATGGGCTCCTTTTGTTTAGAGTGGCCAAAATGTCACTGCATTCAGTCATTTATGAGTCATTCTTGATTGGAAAAAGAGTAGAATTTGGGAACAGGACGTTGATTCTGTCACTCTTCCTTCCAGAAAGAAGAAAGACTTGAAACTATCCAGCCAACTTTTGGTAGGGTTTTCTGGAAGTAACTTTCTACTTTCTTAAGATTTGTATGACTTGTGTCTTGTTTCACTTCAAGCACTACCTCCAAGTTTTGCTTTCAGAAGTATGCATTAACCATAAATGTTTTAAAGTTTGGGCTCACTGTGGGACATAATAATGCCATGAAATATATGAAAGCAATATAAAATCAAAGGTTCTGATTTTTAAAAAAAAAGCTGATTGGATATGCTTTTTCCCTTTTTGTAGCCTTTTGACTAAAAACAAATACTACTTACCCTGAATCTGTGCTCAAACCACAAAGGAGAGCATCCTTAGATCCCTCCAAGTAATAAAAATATTCTGTTTAGGAAGAAATTCAACAATATAACATTAGACAGTGACACAGAAGGTAGGTTAATTAGTATAGACATATTCACACACCTTCAGGCCCAGTCTCAGGCAATGTGCATTCATTTATTTATTATATTCTCATATATTCTCCCTCAAATACTTATTGATAACCTCTTATGGGACAGGCACTGAATATAATAATAAAACCATGATAAACAAGATAATTAATTTTGTGTATCTTTCTTTACATGTAGGTAAGGGTGGAAATTGGGGACAGAGAAGGACAAGTAAATAAGTAAGTAAGTAAATAAATCAATATACAAGGTATTTTCAAGATAGTGATAAATGTCCTAAAGAAAATAAGACAATGTGACAAAATGTGGTCAGGGAAGGCCTTTCTAAAGATATGACATTTGAACTGGGGCCTAAATGCTACAAAGAAGCCAGCCATCCAAAGACCCTGGAGAAGAGATATTTTTGGCAGGGTGAAGAGCAGGAAGGAGCAAGGGCCTTGAGGCAAAAGTGAAGTTTAGTGTATGGAAGAAACAGCAAGATAGGCAGCCTGGCTACAGTGTAGTTTGTGGAGAGAACTATCGTGGCAGAGGTAAGCAGGTGTCAGATGATGTCAGCCTTTGTATGTTATGAAAGGAAGTTCGGATTTTAAGTATGGTTACAAGTAATAGAAGTGGGAGGTAGAAATGGGCGGTAATCACTATTTGAAAACGTCACTCTGGTTGTTTTGTGGACTGCGGCCCTATAAGAGAGCAAGTGTGAAAGCAGGAATATGACTTAAGTGACTATACTGAGAGGTGACGTGGCTAAAACTCAGAGTAGCTGTGCACATGGAGAGAAGGGGATGAAAACAGCGTGGAGGGGACTTGCCGCCGGAGTCGGAGTGGAGGTAGAGGGGGCACACAAATATGACCATCAGGTAGGTAGTTTTCAAAGCTATGGGCCTTGAGTTACCCCAAAGAGAAAGTGTAGCTCAGAAAGGGAAGGGAAGAAAAGAGAAAGCAGGGAGACCCTAGCTGAGCCCCAAAGCATTCTAGAAGGGGTGGAGCCAGCAAGGCCATACTATAAATGGACACGCCTGTCTTCTGAAATTCTCTTGTTTATTCATCAATCAGCATTTATGTAGGACTTATGGAGTTTCAGATATTGAGGATATGGCAGTGAACGAAATGCACATTTCCTCATCATGGTACCCTCTGTGTCCATTTTCAGCATAAGAGATCCCATAATCTCTTCCTCCATACACTCTCAAGGCTTACTGTTAAGACAAAGAGCTGATCCAATCATACACAGTAAACATATAAAGAACTAACAAATATCCATGCTTCTTAGTAAGGGTCCATCTTCCCGTTTGGCTCAAATCAAAGAAATAAAGATGTAATGATTAGAAGGCCTTTGGAGTGATAGCAGAAGAAAGACTGAAGTCAGATATACTTGGATTTGAATGTTGCTTCTACCCTTTCCTATGTAGGTGAATGATCATACCATGTGAATGGTTAGCCACTGCCACTGCATCTGTAAAATGTGCTTAGAATGCCCGCTTTGTGGAGATGCTGGAAGGCATAAAGAGGATATTGCATGTAAGGCACTTACTGCAGTGAGCCACACATTCTACACAGTTGCTCAGATGCTCAGAGAGCAGCAGATATCATTACTAAACTACTAGACAATTCCAGGGAAGATTAACTGACTGACTTACACACCATTTTGTCTTACACAGAAGATACAAATCTTAGAAGACACAAATAAAACAAAAAAGCCTCCTAGTTTGAGGTGAAAATTTAGATGAGAATGCACATGAACAACTTTTTGGAAAAATTCCTGTGCCTGAGGTAGGGCAGGCATGACGTAATGAGGACGGAGGAGGTTAAGATACAAATTTTTTGTACATAAGTTTCCAAGATATTTTTGTAGTGGAAGGATTACTTTAGAATTATCCTTTAAAGTAACTCTGGCTCACATTTACCAACCACTGAGGAGCTGCTTTATAAGAATGGGCTCTAGAGCTGCCCGTACTGGCGCATGGCAGGGCGAACAGACTCAAGTCAGTACAAGAATGATGAAAGGTAAAGCAATGGCAGCAGTACATGCTGGTCTTATAGAACACTTTAAAATAACCCCTAAACAAGCAGACATTAAATTATTAGAATAATTAGCCTCAAGAGTATTAAAGTTAATATGTAAAGGGAAAACATAATGCAAAGAGAAATAAAAACATGTCCATGGATCATATGACCTCATTGAAAAGAGGAATTCTTAATCTCAGGAAACAAACTGAGGGTTGCTGGAGTGGTGGGGGGTGGGAGGGATGGGGTGGCTGGGTGATAGACACTGGGGAGGGTATGTGCTATGGTGAGCGCTGTGAATTGTGTAAGACTGTTGAATCACAGATCTGTACTTCTGTGACAAATAATGCAACATATGTTAAGAAAAAAGAAAAAGAAGAAAATAGCAGGAAGGGAAGAATGAGGGGGAGTAAGTCAGAGGGGGAGACGAACCATGAGAGATGATGGACCCTGAAAAACAAACTGAGGGTTCTAGAGGGGAGGAGGGTGGGGGGATGGGTGAGCCTGGTGATGGGTATTCAAGGGGGCACGTTCTGCGTGGAGCACTGGGTGTTATGCACAAACAATGAATCATGGAACACTACATCAAAAACTAATGATGTAACGTATGGTGATTAACATAACAATAAAAAAAAAATCAGGCCACACATTGACCAATGAGTCCGCAGAAAAGCATCCCTAACCTGCAGGAGGTTGCCTCTATTAGAATTTTGTACTTATGAAACAAATAATACATTATAAGTTAAAAAAAGATGATGATAGCGGAAGGGAAAAATGAAGGGGGGGAAATCGGAGGGGGAGACGAACCATGAGAGACGATGGACTCTGAGAAACCAACTGAGGGTTCTAGAGGGGAGGGGGTTGGGGGAAGGGGTTAGCCTGGTGATGGGTATTAAAGAGGGCACGTTCTGCGGGGAGCACTGGGTGTTATGCACAAACAATGAATCATGGAACACTTCATCAAAAACTAATGATGTAATGTGTGGTGATTAACATAACAATAAAAATTATAAAAAAAAATAAAAAATAAATAAAAAACACCTCTAAAAAAGGCTTTGCCGTAGGCACCAGAAAACACTTTCAGAACATATTCAGGATTTCTTTGTAGGCTGCCTTTACCATTGTAATTCTTTCATCTCTTCAAGAATTCCAATTCGTTTACTTCCCCATTTTCTCATAATCTATCAACCAACTCCTGGGTTCACGTCTTTCCTTGTCCAGTTTAGAATCCAATAGACACTTGCTTTCATCATCCTTTTACAATTTCCACAACTTCCAAGTATTTCTCTCAGTCTATCATATTAACCTGGCCCAACATTAACCCTACATGTAATCAAAATAAAAAAAACTGGTAGTGATCCCAGTGAAAAAAGTTAAGCTTGAGTAAGTATTGTAAACCGATTATTAATCGTAAATGTGAACAATTATCCATAAGATATATTACTTTTATAGTATATACATTAAGGAATAAAATTCTTTGTACATTGAAAATAAAATTTAAGATTATACCAATAAAAATCAGAAACTTAAAAAATAAGTAAAAATAAATCGGAAGGGAAAATATGCTAAATTCCTCATCAAACATGGGTAGTAAAGAAATGTTACATTAAATATTTTACTTGAAAACTTTCAGTTTTCTCATTTTAGGCTTCTATATTTTTTTTGTTTTCTTTATTTACTGTCTTTTACTATATTAGCTAGGTTGTATTTGCTTTTATCTTCCCCAGTGAGTGGGAGAGTATACATTTAGTAAAGTAAGAAAATGATGTATATTCTTCATAATCCAAGGAGAATCCTGACCTTTACTCCATGACCTTATTCTGTCAAAGGCATATACACTTAGAAGGTTGTATATGTATCTTGACGTCCCCACCCCCACTCTGGATCTAAGTATCTATTAAGGTTTATGGGTTCATGTGGGCAGCATCACACAGACACACTGCAGGTGTTAGAAAGCACAATCTTGTTTGATCTCATTTTCACCGAAATTCATCAACAGCTCTGGCAAGAGAAACTGTGTTAGGGGACAACTGTTCAGAAAACATGCAGTTCAGGCTTTCTGTAAGATATTCTAAAATATACTTGTGAATTAAGAAGACTTCGAGACTGTGTGTACAGATCGACTCACATGTTTCCTACAGAACTAGTTCTGATGAATTAAACTTTGATATAATGCCACTGGCTAGACTGAGGGAAGCCCTTAGAAAGAGCTGTGAAACTCATCATTGATTATAGGGATAGTGCTGATAAGCTGAGTAAACCCACTCTGCTTTATACAAATCTTCAGAAATACTTATCAAGCAGACACTTTAATATATGATAATTAATATGATTGTTATACTAGGATTTACACAACTGTATGTTATAGATATAATACAAATGTAAAAACATAATTATATTATCATATAATAAATAAATTACCCTATAAACCTAAGTATAAATTATACAATAAAACTATAGTATATAAAACACATAATATGTCTTATGATGAAATGTAATGGTTAATATTAAGTCATAGCCAAATGTATTTCTCTAGAGCAAATTTATTCATTTTTATCTTACAGAAATTGGGTATTATGGAACTATATCATGTGTCTAATACCAGAACTGCTAGAAAGCTTAGAACCAGGGAGATTTATGAAAATATAACAGGATCGAAATGCACACTGCGGCAACTTTCTATATACTCGAGCAATTTTGAAATAATTAAAAGGAAAGCAACATTTCATTGCTAAAAGAGAACAATCTTATTTCAACCTATTAACAACTTCAGGGACATTCTTACTTTTATAGTCTTCTTCTTCAAGGGTATCTATTATGCTTTCTAATGTTTCATTATTTTCCAGCGGATCCCGTAGGCATTTATGCTTCAGGTTGCCCATAAAGAGCTGCAGCCCAATCAGGGCAAACACGCTCAGGCAGAATACAGTTAGGATCATGACATCAGAGAGCTTCTTCACAGACTGGATCAGAGCTCCCACAATGGTCTTCAGTCCTGAACACAGGGGGCAAAAAAAAGTGTTGCTAATGAAATAAAGCCTCTGAATGAGAAATAAAAACAAAACACAAGCTTGCCTAGAAATGCATGCACCATATTAAATCAGTGACCTTAAATAACCTAGTTTGAAAAAAGCCTAGTCGATTTGCTGTTTTTTATATATTTTTTGTTTCTATATAGTACAGCAAATGATAAAAATTGTAAACTGTTTCCAAAGAGTAACCAAATCATCAAAATGAATAATTTGGTTGCTCATACCATACCCATATTCGCTTGTAAAAATAATTTTTAAATTAGTAATTTAGTCAATGCTTGTCAAACAAACCATCTCTCTATAAAGACATTAAAACAAAGAGGCTGAATTGCAGCATAGAGTGACAACTTAACTAATTTTCAGTTAAGAAATGGTTTGTTGTGGAAAGCTAAAAAACACAGTACGACATGCAATACTCCCATGCTGATATTTTTTTTATCTCTTTTCCTAACTGTATGAAAAGCAATAAAAACAAATTGAAATTTTCATTCCTGGCTAAACAAAATGGAAAATGATCTGTTACACAGGAGGGAAAATTTCAAGTTGAGATATGAGCCAAACGGCCATCTTTATCCTCTAAGACCCATGCAGTTGATTAAACTCAAAGGCTGACTTTTAATAATGATTGTGAAAAACATAAAAAATCAAACTTAATTAAAATGGCATATGAGAAAGTCATTCTTGTCTTTCCTCCAAACGGTCAAAGTCAGCCCTGGTGTTTAACCCCACTCTCACCTGGAATGACTGAAATTGTTTTCAGTGCTCGGAGAACTCTGAATGTTCTCAGTGCTGAGACATTGCCCAGGTCCACAAACTCTGTCACATATCTGTAATAGGGAGTTCACACACAACACAGTGACAACACACACACAAACAAACGAAGAACAACTCCCAAATAGTTGGAGTTATGAGTGGCCTAATGCTTCACACCAATCACTCCTTACCTGGAATTACAGAAATAGTTTTCAAAGCTCTCAACACTCTGAAAGTTCGAAGAGCTGAAACATTGCCTAGGTTTACAAATTCTGTTAAATACCTGTAGAATTAAATCAGAGTTATTCAGAATTTAGATAGAGTCTATGATACTTACCTGTGCCTTTACTCAAGGTATTGCCTATATTTGGAAAATTCTTATTTAAATGGACAGTTCTGCAAGCCCTCTTTTTTTTTTCACCTATCACAACTAATTTAATTTGATTAGATTTGATTTGACCCCTTTTACATGAGCAAAATGCAAATATATTATTAAAATTGTTCCATACACTTAAATGCCTAAATAAACAATCAAATGCTTCAATTATCAGACCTCAACATTATGGTAATATAGATACTTAATATCCTATAAAATGTCAGCAGCAAACCTTGAAAACTCTATGCTAATTAAAAGAAGCCAGACACAAAAGGTCACATACTGTATGATTCCATTCATATGAAATGTGTAGAATAGGCAAATGCCTAGATTCAAAACATTGATGAATGGTTTCCAAGGATTAAGGGCAGAAGGGAATAGAAGTGACTTCTTTTGGGGATGATGGAAATATTCTGGAATTATAGATTAGTGATGGTTGCACAGCTTTTTGAACATACTAAAAAAAAACACTGAATTTTAAGTTTAAAAGGGTTAATTTTATGGTATATAAATTATATCTCAATTAGAATAATGAGACCTCTGAGAAGAGGCAGCCTTCTTTGACACAATGTTGTCTTATCAGCAGGTGGCAGGTACAGCTTGCAGCAGTCACATGACCATGAAAGAAGCGAGGCTGATGGACAAGGAGATGGGCAGGGTGGTGAGGGAATGGGAAACTAGAAATCTTAAGACTCTTCTCTATTGTCTAAATTCCTCCAATGAACATGCATTACTTTTAAAATTCAAGATGACAGAGGGAAAATATTGTATCCAGGTTTGAGATTTCAAAAAAACAAGGGAATATTTCTGGCAAATAGATTTGTGAAAAGAACAGCAGTGTGAATTAATTTAAATTATATTTTAATGTAATATTTTTCCCTTAAAAATAAACTGTGGCTGCAGATGTAATACACATACAATTCACTGATGTTAGGATTAGTATGCAGTGTTAGGTCTTATAAAAAGATTTACTTCTATATTTTAATATACTTATTAGCTCTTGAATAGTATAGGTTATAATTAAAGGCCCGAGCTTTTTCTGTGATTCTTACAGGTTTTATTAGTTTTTAACTAAGACATGGAGAAAGATGTGAACCTTACTTGCACTGCATAGACTATCCATCCAGGTGCTGAGCATGGAGGAGAAGATCAATCTTAATGATGTCATACACTTTTGAATGAGAAATGCTCTTTCTCAAAAATTAATATTTGCCTATCAATGACTAGCTTTCACAGAGTATCCTTTAAATGCAACCTTTACATACAGGAAAAGTCAGACCCCAAAGGTTTGTTCTTACTGGACTACTGTGCTGTCTGTCATTCTCACGAGTTTGCCATTTCAAAAAACTGAATGTACTTACGCAAAAACAATGACGACAAAATCGAGCCAGTTCCATGGGTCACGAAGGAAAGTGAATTCTCCTACACAGAAGCCTCTTGCAAGGATTTTGACAAGTGACTCAAAAGTATATATTCCAGTAAAAGTATACCTAGACACAAGAATCCGATGGGATATTAAATATGAGGAGAATACAGCACCATGTAAATCTTTATTTTTTCTGATCAACCAAAGAAAGGCATCTATTGGAGTGTGGCTGTTGGCTTATGGATCCACTCTATTAGAATAAACTACAGTAAAGGTATTTCCAGAAAATCTTCAAGTGTCCATATTAGAAATTCTTACAGAAAGTAGAGGTATTCAAAATGACTAGAAGATAGGTATTAGATCTGCCTGGAAAAGTCCTACATTACTCCTATCAGAAAGACACATGTCTAAGAACGAGGCAGGACACCTGATATTTTCTTTCTTCTAGAAAAGATCGTAGCATCTGATTATTCTATTTTACCGGTAGCAGGTTAATACCACAGGAAGAAAAAATAACTGAAAGAAAAGCAACCACATAACATGGGAAGATAAACACAATTTTTCGAGCTGCAGTAACTTTGTGGCAGGAAAGAAGAGGAATAAAATAACACAGAGATGATATTAAAATGTATTTATACCCACTTACTCTACATTCTTGGTCCAATCTGGAGGGTTACTCATGGTCATAAATATGCAGTTCGTCAGAATAGTGCACATGATAAGCATGCTGAATAAGGTAGCTTAGAATCAAGGAATATGATAAGAGAACACAGTGGGAGCTTTGAATACTTGATAATGACACTTGTTAAAATGCTAACAACTTTTTCCTAGAAAATAATTCTTTATGAGTTTATAACTCTTCTTTTAATCTCTTTAAACAAGGGAGTCATATATAAAGTAATTTATCCTAAAATGCTAAAATTGCCATTCTCCCAATTTTCTCGGAGACTTATACCAAATTATATTGAAATTGGTAAACTAAAACCAGTCTTTTCAGGAACAAAAGGACTAAAATCTATATTTGAATAACTAGCAAAAACCATATTTTATTTATTTATTAAGATTTTATTTATTTATTTGAGAGAGAGAGAGAGAGAGCATGAGCAGGGGGAGGGGCAGAGGGAGAAGCAGACTCCCCGCTGAGCAGGGAGCCCGATGTGGGGCTCGATCTTAGGGTCCTGGGATCATGACCTGAGCTGAAGGCAGACACTTAACTGACTGAGCCACCCAGGTGTCCCGCAAAAACTACACTTTAAAGAACCAATGCTAGTAATCATTTAAAAAAGGATATGAGTGTACTAAAATCTTAATAGATATTCTTCTTAGAGGACTGAAAGGAGACAGCATGTACAAAGCAGGGGTGGCATTGAAACGGAAGATTGCTTTCCCTTTGTTCAATACTATGAAAGTCTGTGGGAGAAAAAGAAAACAGCATGAAATTGAGAATCCAAAATTTCACCCTAGCACGTTTATATGAGCAGTTTACCGCATGTGCACGTGGTAGGGTCATATTAAAGAAACACTGCCATCAGACTCAAACAACGTGATACCACTGCCATTAATGGAGCTGTTTAGGTCACACTGGCCAATGAACTAAATCCATTTCTTCTTAGTAAATTAAGAAGTGAGCCATTTGTGAGCATGAATTGCCTAGAGCTCCCAAAATAGAGCATCTTCTCTTTTTCATATCCCTTTAACACCCAAATCAGTAACAGTAAGTGTGGCTACTGGTATTAGTTTAGAATACAATTTCCTTCTATCATTTCAATGTATTTTAAGCGAACTAAATAGAAACTAGCATCTCTGACTTTTGCCATAACACCTTGAGGATTTTAATACTTGTTGGCTATTATCATGATTAATAGCAAGTGTTCCAAATATGAGTCCTTTCAAAAACACATTTTCATAAATTTAAGGAATATTAGAGTTAAAAGAATCCTATTACCCAGTTCAATTTTCCTATTCTAGATATAATTCTAATAACAGCTAAAATAAATGAATACAAAGTAAAGGACTTGCTTGCTCCTACCCACGGTAATTTTTAAAAATAATACAGATGAACCAAATATTCTTGAAAGGTGTTATGTAACCATTGCACAATAAGGGACAGTCTCCATGGCTTTGGTATTGAGTTAAAAATTTAAAAACCCAAACAAATAAACAGCAACAACAAGAAAACATTAACGCAATTTAGGAAGACCAAGTTCAAATCTTTGCCTTAGTTTTCTATAGTTGCTAGGCAAAATACCTGTTCTATTGAGAAGACATTGACTTGGTCTTTTGTTGTTGTTTAATATGAATTTTATATAAGTTTATGAATGGGCTTCTGGAAATAAACATTTTCCACCAAATTGGGGACCTAAATTCGAGTATGTTGCTTTTTAATTGTTATGTGGCAGTGTTCTCAAGAAAACAAATCAGAATCTACTATTTTCAGATGTCCTTTTACAGTCCTGGCCACTTTCACTATACTGGTTATGTCTAAACATAATTTAACATAAAGTTCACTTTTACACTGAAAATTAGTTTTAAAATTAATATCTAGTCATTGAGTACAACCACTGCTTTTTTAAATCTTAACACACTGTGCTTTTTAAAATTCATTCATCTATTATTTTCTGCAATTGTGTAGCGAGCAACTACGGCATATGAAGTAACAAAAGGCATTTGAACATAAATGAGGCATGGGTTTTGCATTCAAGAAACTTCCTAGAAAAGTCATGCATATACAATAACTCGAATACAAAGCAAGATGTGACAAGTATAATACAGAGAAATACAAATGGAGTGTGACAGTATGGAGGAGACAGGGTCACACGTGTGTCAGAATTATTAGGGAGACATCCTGAACCAGAGGTCAGCTGAGCTAACGTGAAAATCACAACATTGCTGCCTAGACTTGGCCAGATCAAGTTACCTTGTGCTTGAAATTTTTACAAAACAGAATTCATTTGATATTTTTAATTTTAAATGTCCAATGTTTATTTAAATCAGAAACTTCTCTAGGAATATCTGGGTTTACACACACTCAGGAGTTAATTATAGGTAGGAAAAATAAGTAAGCCTAATGAAATTTGAGGGATCAGTATAGGTCCCTTTAATAAACTCTAAAATCCTACTACAAAATGCATAGATGTCAAAGTCTGAATAAATTCTTTTAATTTTGCTCATTTATTTAAGAATTTGTTGAACATAAAATTAGAAAATTATGGTGCCTAAAGAGCATATATTTTTGTTTGGACAGATGTGATTCTAAATATCAGAACCACCGTTTAGCAGCCTGAGAGCCAGCATTTAGTGCCTGTAAAGCTTTTTAAGTTTCCGGCACATTGTAAATTCTTAGTCAATGTTGGGAGCAGCTGCTGAAATTATAGGCAACATATAAAGCACAGAAGATATGAAGATAACAAGACATTGTACCTGTCTTCTTAATACCCATAGCAGAGGGTGATTGGTAATTTATTTTTTCTTAAAGACACAAACTTTCATTTACAATAAAAGCACTGCATAACACTATTGAAAAGTACTTATATATTAATCACACATAAAAATGAAGCCCTAACTTCTATCATTAAGTGTTCTTTGTTTTAACAAAGCATTGATAATTACACTCAAATGCAAATTAAAATCTGAGCCCAAGTCAAATTTGGGGTCATTAAGATTTTAATCCAAGCAATAATTATAATGTAGCAGAAATAAAGTTTTCGTCAATTAGTATGAATAACTTGAAACACAAAGTTAACCCTAACGTTGCAAGCAAAAGTCAAAACTACTTTTACCAAGAATGTTTGAGGAGCTCGGCGTAACATTTGATCATCTAAAGCTCCAAACCAAAAGAAAATAAAAAGACTTGGCTATCCCATTAGGTATTTGTTCACATGACAAGAACAGAGAACCACGAAAAATAGATTACTTTGACCTAGTTCAACTCAACTACACTGATGCTAATGTGGGTTAGGCTTTTGATGTGGGTGCTGTTTACATTATCTGAAAGGAACTGGGGACAAGGCTAAGGGTTGGAGTCCCATCCTAAATGTTCTCTATTAAATTAGTCTGTCAAATAGCTAACATTATTCCATTAGTTAATAAGTCTATAATCCTCCATTCAAAGGCAAACATTTTCTCCTAACCTCCCAAGTCACTTTAAGCCAACATTAGTGTATATCTCTGACTCCTGGGTTATCCCGGAAAGATTCCTTTCCTCCTTATGGCGGAAGCAGGGCGAGCTGACTAAGTAATATCCAGGCCCCATTTGGAAATAGGAAATGTAGTAGGTATCCATGTTGAGCCAGGAAGTAATAAGTAATAAGTAAAATGAGAAGGTACTTTTTATTTTGCCTGTCTCATTATTTACTCATCATTATTTCTTTCACTTTTGTAAAGTTGTTAGCATAGTGGTTGCTATACAACAGAAACTAAATTATACTAAGAGATGTTGCCCAGAATATCCAAATAGGGGAACCAACTTGAATTTTAAAAATCTACAACTTCTATGGTGTAACATTTTGCACATTTCTTAATTTCCCCAAGCCCTCCCTCATCTTTTTTTTTTTTTTTAAAGATTTTATTTATTTATTTGACAGAGACAGCGAGAGCAGGAACACCAGGAGGAGTGGGAGAGGGAGAAGCAGGCCTCCCGCCGAGCAGGGAGCCCGATGTGGGGCTCGATCCCAGGACTCTGGGATCATGACCTGAGCCGAAGGCAGCCGCCCAACGACTGAGCCACCCAGGCGCCCCAAGCCCTCTCTCATCTTAAAATAGGATATTACCCCCTTTCTCACAGTATAATAAATGTGTGCTAATTTATATAAAAAGTCCAGTGCCTGACACAGAGATCCTTAATACATATTAGCATTCTTCCTTTCTGTGTCAGAATACTGACTGATTAATTAGCATGCTGTGTAATATTTCAAGGCCTTCGCAAGTGTTCTATTTTTTATTGTTGTGCTGCTAACTTGTTGAGATGCTGGTTTTAATATGAAGCAAAATATTAGGTATTGTTATTCATGGCAACTACCACTGAGGTAGATGTGTTTCTACTGTCAAAATATAACTTATATTTTATATCTCTCAAGATATTTAAAATATGTTCTATTTTATCTTACTTGCTAGATGTCTTATGAAGAAATATTCCCTTTTAGGGATGCCTGGGTGGCTCAGTTGGTTGGGCGCCTGCCTTCGGTTAGTCATGATTTCAGGATCCCGGGATCAAGCCTCGAATCGGGCTCCCTGCTCAGCGGGGAGTCTGCTTCTCCCTCTCCCACTCCCCCTGCTTGTGCCCTCTCTGTCAAATAAATAAATAAAATCTTTTTTAAAAAAAGAAAAAGAAATATTCCCTTTTATTTATATTTTAAACAAATCAAAATGTTTATTATTATTATTTTTTAAGATTTTATTTATTTGAGAGAGAGAGAGCACAAACAGGGAGGAGGGGCAGAGGGAGAGGCAGAAGGAGAAGGAGACTCCCCAATGAGCAGGGAGCCCAACGCGGGGGTGGATCCCAGGACACTGGGATCATGACCTGAGCCGAAAGCAGATGCTTAAATGAATGAGCCACCCAATGGCCCGAATTATGTTTTTAAATGGACTTTATTCTGCCTTTCTTGACTTTTCTAAGTCTATAGGCACTATATTGGCAAAGCAATGTTGGAGAAGTTATGGAACTGCTGATCTAATCCTTTACAGACTCCTCTTAGTCAACTTCAACTTCAACCTGGTTGTGTCTGCTACCATGTCAGAAATGGTGTACTCATTTTCTCAAGGGAATAAACTTTACAGCAGTTGTTCCCAACTTTCTCCAATTTTCCTAATGTAATAAACACCTTCTCAGCTCTGCTACTCTCAGCATTTGACTCTCAGAGGACAATTTCCTTTCCTCTGCTCTGGAAAATATTGACACCAGTTAACATGGATTTCCTCTGATGTGCCTGCATTTACTTCATGACTGCATTACTTCAACATATCAGGACTCAAAATCCAACTTTATTTGCCCCTCAAGTCTCTCCACTTTTCTAACACAAATACAAACCAACCCATAGGCTTGTCTTATCTGTTAACATCTACAACTAGCTACATTATTCCAACCCTCTGTATTTTTCTCCTGAGAATAATTTTTTCTTTACTTCCAAGGTGCTATTTATACCCTATGTTAAAAAGGTCTTCAATTTATTCGGTGCCTCAAGTGACCATCTTTCTGGTGGAAAAAACTTCAAATTTCTCAGCATGAATGCATTACTAGTTGAATGATCTTATATATTCCCATGGATTCAGTTGTCACCTGAATGCAAATGCATTCTGGACGTATGCCAGGTCTTAGTTCTCAAATTGACAGTAATTTTATTCCTACAGGTATACATCTATGTCACGTCCCAAAAGGCAGAACATTATATTGAATATTTTGAAAGATTAAGGATATCAAAATAATATGCCAGTGACAGAACCGTTTTGATGAAAAATTAAAAGTACCTATTCTGAATATCCTATATATGCACTTAACTGACCATATTTGTCATGATGTGGTTTTTCACTAACTTCCACTTACTCTCAATTTAAAATATCTCTCTGAACAAAAGAAGCAAACAGAGACTGCACTACTGCAGTCACAATAAACTCACTTTTTTGTCTGCATAGTAGGGGTCCAGGTCCTCCAGGGGCTCTGACACCATGCCTGGGGGGATGTCCCCATAGATGAAGGGCAGCTGTTTGCCAGCTTCCAAGTCGCTGCTTGGCCTCGGGCCTTCTTCATCATCATCTTTCTTTTCTTCTTTGGGTTCCTTTGTTTTTCCTTCAGCAATACGTTGTTCAATGAGGGCAAGAGACTGTTTTGTAAAATAGACAAAACTCTGAGGTCCTGGGGGAGGCAACGTTGCCATCTTTTCATCCTGTATATTTTATTTCCCCTTCAGCTCCTTACATAAGAGGCCTAAGTGGAAAAAAAAGAAATAAAGTGTTAAATGCTAGCCAGAAATGGCACATTAAAAATAATAATAAACAGATTTGGGGGCACCTGGGTGGCTCAGCTGGGACTCCTGATTTCAGCTCAGGTCATGATCTCAGGGTCATGAGATGCACTTGCCTCTGGCTCCTCATCCAGCAAGGGAGTCTGCTTGAGATTCTCTCTCTCTCTCCCCCTTTCCTTCAGCAACCCCCCACCACCCTGCCGCCACACTGCACCCCTAGTCATGTGGTCCTGTGCACGCGTGCTCTCTCTCTCAAATAAATGAATAATTTTTTAAACATATTTTTGGTTTCAACTATAAGAAGCAATGTGTTCACAGAATTATTATGTTGAATTAGCATTTACTGACTACTACGCGCAAGATTTATTTTCCACACTCTCTACCATCTTTATTTAAAAATTTGAACTTAACACTTCTCAGCTTTTAAAGTGAAAAAGTCACAACTTAATGAAAAAAAAACCTATTCCCTTTACTTTTCATTTGTATTCACTTTTAGTCCAATTCAGTTAAACTTCCTCATTTAAAATTCTTTACAACAGTGCTTCTGATAGTACCACTCTCCAGGTTCTCTTGCCTCTCTGATCACCTGATCCTCTTCTGTCTCAAACTCAAAATATGCTCACAAACTTCTGCTTCTCTCTTGGAGAAACTCATTTCTTTGAAATGAGGTGATGGAAAGATTGTTTTATTCTATTTTGCATATTTAAATTTTCTTACAATTACATATCCCTTTAGAAATCAGAAAAAAATATATTCTCATTTTGAATTCAAGACAATTTGGGAAAATAATTTAGGAAGAACAAAGAAAAGAAATTTGGAACATATTCAGGATAGATTCAATTTAAAAATTAGAAAAAAAACCCAATAGGATATGCATTCAAACTCTACTTCCCTAAATAACTTATATATGTATACAAAACCTGTAGAAAAAAAAACAAAATGAGAAAGTCAAGTTCCATATATTATTATCTTGGAATGTTGTAAATAAAAAAGCATAAAAATAATAGTTCTTATTTTATTTTATTGTATTTTTTTAATTTTTATTTTATTATGTTAATCACCATACATCATTAGTTTTTGATGTAGCGTTCCATGATTCGTTGTTTGCGTATAACACCCCGTGCTCCATGCAATACGTGCCCTCCTTAATACCCATCACCAGGCTAACCCATCCCCCCACCCCCTCCCCTCTAGAACCCTCAGTTTGTTTCTCAGAGTCCGTAGTCTCTCATGGTTTGTCTCCCCCTCCGATTTTCACCCCTTCATTTTTCCCTTCCTCCTATCTTTCTTTTTTTTTTTTTAACATATAATGTATTATTTGTTTCAGAGGTACAGGTCTGTGATTCATCAATCTTACACAGTTGACAAAGCTCACCATAGCACATACCCTCCCCAATGTCTATCACCCAGCCACCCCATCCTTCCCACCCCCACCACTCCAGGAACCCTCAGTTCATTTCCTGAGATTAACAATTCCTCATATCAGTGAGATCATATGATACTTGTCTTTCTCTGATTGCCCTGTTTTGCTTAGTGTAATACCCTCTAGTTCCATCCATGTTGTTGCAAATGGCAAGATTTCGTTTTTCTGATGGCTGCATAATATTCCATTGTATATATATATACCACTTCTTCTTTATCAATTAACCTGTTGATGGACATCTTGACTCTTTCCATAGTTTGGCTATAGTGGACATTGCTGCTATAAACTTTGGGGTGCACATACCCCTTCAGATCCCTACATTTGTGTCTTTGGGGTAAATACCCAGTAGTGCAATTGCTGGGTCATAGCGTAGCTCTGTTTTCAATTTTTGAGGAACCTCCATACCGTTTTCCAGAGGGGCTGCACCAGCTTGCATTCCCACCAACAGTGTAGGAGGGTTCCCCTTTCTCCACATCTTCGTCAACATCTGTCGTTTCGTGACTTGTTCATTTTAGCCATTCTGACTGGTGTGAGGTGGTATTTCATTGAGGTTTTGATTTGGATTTCCCTGATGCTGAGCGATGTTGAGCACTTTTTCACGTGTCTGTTGGGCATTTGGATGTCCTCTATGGAAAAATGTATGTTCATGTCTTCTACCCATTTCCTGATTGGATTATTTGTTCTTTGGGGTGTTGAGTTTGATAAGTTCTTTATAGATTTTGGATACTAGACCTTTACCTGATATGTCATTTGCAAGTATCTTCTCCCATTCCCTCGGTTGTCTTTTAGTTCTGTTGACTGTTTCCTTTGCTGTGCAAAAGCTTTTTATCTTTCATTTTTGCCCTTACTTCCCTTGCCTTTGGCGATGTTTCTAGGAAGAAGTTGCTGCGGCTGAGGTCGAAGAGGTTGCTGCCTGTGTTCTCTTCTAGGATTTTGATGGACTCCTGTCTCACATTTAGGTCTTTCAACCATTTGGAGTCTATTTTTGTGTGTGGTGTAAGGAAATGGTCCAGTTTCCTTCTTCTGCATGTGGCTGTCCAATTTTCCGAACACCATTTGTGGAAGAGACTGTCTTTTCTCCATTGGACATTCTTTCCCACTTTGTCGAAGATTAGTTGACCATTGAGGGTCCATTTCTGGGCTCTCTATTCTGTTCCATTGATCTATGTGTCTGTTTTTGTGCCAGTACTGTACTGTCTTGATGGTTACAGCTTTGTAATAGATCTGGAAGTCCGGAATTGTCATGCCGCCAGCTTTGCTTTTCTTTTTCAACATTCCTCTGGCTATTCGGGGTCTTTCTGGTTCCATACAAATTTTAGGATTATTTATTCCATTTCTTGGAAAAAAAAGTTGATGGTATTTTGATAGGGATTGCATTAAATGTGTAGGTTTCTCTAGGTAGCATTGATATCTTCACAATATTTGTTCTTCCAATCCATGAACATGGAACGTTTTCCCATTTCTTTGTGTCTTCCTCAATTTCTTTCATGAGTATTTTATAGTTTTCTGAGTACAGATCCTTTGCCTCTTTGGTTAGATTTATTCCTAGGTATCTTATGTTTTGGGTGCAATTGTAAATGGGATCGACTCCTTAATTTCTCTTTCTTCTGTCTTGTTGGTGGTGTATAGGAATGCCACTGATTTCTGTGCATTGATTTTTATATCCTGCCACTTTACTGAATTCCTGTATAGTTCTAGCAGTTTTGGGGTGGAGTCTTTTGGGTTTTCCACACAACGTATCATATCATCTGCAAAGAGTGAGAGTTTGACTTCTTTGCTGATTTGGATGCCTTTTATTTCTTTTTGTTGTCTGATTACCCTGGCTAGGACTTCTAGTAATATGTTAAATAGCAGTGGTGACAGTGGACATCCCTGCCGCGTTCCTGACCTTAAGGGGAAAGCTCTCAGTTTTTCCCTATTGAGAATGATACTGGCTGTGGGTTCTTCATAGATGGCTTTTATGATATTGAGGTATGTACCCTCTATTCCTACACTCTGAAGAGTTTTGATCAAGAAAGGATGCTGTACTTTGTCAAATGCTTTTTCTGCATCTATTGAGAGGATCATATGGTTCTTGTTCTTTCTTTTATTAATGTATTGTATCACGCTGATTGATTTGCAGATGTTGAACCAACCTTGTAGCCCAGGAATAAATCCCACTTGGTCGTGGTGAATAATCCTTTTAATTACTGTTGGAATCTATTGGCTAGTATTTTGGTGAGAATTTTTGCATCCATGTTCATCAGGGATATTGGTCTGTAGTTCTACTTTTTGAAGGGGTCTTTGTCTGGTTTGGGGATCAAGGTAATGGTGGCCTCATAAAACGAGTTTGGAAGTTTTCCTTCCATTTCTATTTTCTGGAACAGTTTCAGAAGAATAGGTATTAATTCTTCTTGAAATGTTTGGTAGAATTCCCCTGGGAAGCCATCTGGCCCTGGGCTTTTGTTTGTTGGGAGATTTTTGATGACTGCTTCAATTTCCTGAGTGGTTATAGGTCTGTTCAGGTTTTCTATTTCTTCCTGGTTCAGTTTTGGTAGTTGATACATCTCTACGAATGCATCCATTTCTTCCAGGTTATCTAATTTGCTGGCATAGAGTTGCTCATAATATATTCTTATAATTGTTTATATTTCTTGGTGTTGGTGGTGATCTCTCCTCTTTCATTTATGATTTTGTTGATTTGGGACATTTCTCTTTTCTTTTTGATAAGTCTGGCCAGGGGTTTATCAATCTTGTTAATTCTTTCAAAGAACCAGCTCCTAGTTTCGTTGATCTGTTCTACTGTTCTTTTGGTTTCTATTTCATTGATTTCTGCTCTGATCTTTATTACTTCTCTTCTCCTGCCGGCTTTAGGCTTTATTTGCTGTTTTTTCTCCAGCTCCTTTAGGTGTAGGGTTAGGTTGTGTATTTGAGACCTTTCTTGTTTCTTGAGAAAGGCTTGTATTTCTATATACTTTCCTCTCAGGACTGCCTTTGCTGTATCCCAAAGATTTTGAACAGTTGTGTTTTCATTTTCATTGGTTTCCATGAATTTTAATTCTTCTTTAATTTCCTGGTTGACCCATTCATTCTTTAGTAGGATGCTCCTTAGCCTCCATGTATTTGACTTCTTTCCGACTTTCCTCTTGTGATTGAGTTGTAGTTTCAAAGCATTGTGGTCTGAAAATATGCAGGGAATGATCCCAGTCTTTTGGTACCAGTTGAGACCTGATTTGTGACCTAGGATGTGACCTATTCTGGAGAATGTTCCATGGGCACTAGAGAAGAATGTGCATTCCGTTGCTTTGGGATGGAATGTTCTGAATATGTCTGTGAAGTCCATTTGTTCCAGTGTTTCATTTAAAGTCTTTATTTCCTTGTTGATCTTTTGCTTAGATGATCTGTCCACTTCAGTGAGGGGGGTGTTAAAGTCCTCCACTATTATTGTATTGTTGTCGATGTGTTTCTTTTTTTTTGTTATTAATTGGCCTATATAATTGGCTGCTCCCATGTTCGGGGCATAGATATTTACAATTGTTAGATCTTCTGGTTGGATAGACCCTTTAAGTAGGATATAGTGTCCTTCCTCATCTCTTATTACAGTCTTTGGTTTAAAATCTAATTTGTCTGCTATAAGGATTGCCACCCCAGCTTTCTTTTGGTGTCCATTAGTATGGTAAATGGTTTTCCACCCTCTCACTTTCAATCTGGAGGTGTCTTTGGGTCTAAAATGAGCCTCTTAAAGACAGCATATTGATGGGACTTGTTTTTTCATCCAATCTGATAGCCTGTGTCTTTTCATTGGGGCATTTAGCCCATTTGCATTCAGGGTAACTATTGAAAGATATGAATTTAGTGCCATTGTACTGCCTGTAAGGTGACTATTACTGTATATTGTCTCTGTTCCTCCCTGGTCTATGTTACTTTTAGGTTCTCTCTTTGCTTAGAGGACCCCTTTCAATATTTCCTGTAGGGCTGGTTTTGTGTTTGCAAATTCCTTTAGTTTTTGTTTGTCCTGGAAGCTTTTTAGCTCTCCTCCTATTATCAGTGACAGCCTAGCTGGGCATAGTATTCTTGGCTGCGTATTTTTCTCATTTAGTGCTCTGAATATATCACGCCAGTCCTTTCTGGCCTGCCAGGTCTCTGTGGATAGGTCTGTTGCCAATCTAATGTTTCTACCATTGTAGGTTACAGACCTCTTGTCCCGAGCTGCTTTCAGGATTTTCTCTTTGTCTCTGAGGACTTGTAAGTTTTACTATTAGATGTCAGGGTGTTGATTTTGTTGATTTTGAGGGGGGTTCTCTGTGCCTCCTGGAATTTGATGCCTATTTCCTTCCCCAAATTAGGGAAGTTCTCTGCTCCAATAATTTGCTCCAATATACCTTCTGCCCCTCTCTCTCTTTCTTCTTCTTCTGGGATCCCAAGTATTCTAATGTTGTTTCGTCTTATGGTATCGCTCATCTCTCGAATTCTGCCCTCGTGATCCAGTAGTTGTTTATCTCTCTTTTTCTCAGCTTCTTTATTTTCCATCATTTGGTCTTCTATATCGCTAATTCTCTCTTCTGCCTCATTTATCCTAACAGTTAGTGCCCCCATTTTTGATTGCACCTCATTAATAGCCTTTTTGATTTCAACTTGGTTAGATTTTAGTTCTTTTATTTCTCCAGGAAGGGTTTCTCTAATAACTTCCATGCTTTTTCAAGCCCAGCTAGTATGTTTATAATCATCATTTTGAACTCTAGTTCCGATATCTTACTAATGTCCACATTGATTAGGTCCCTGGCAGTCGGTACTTCCTCTTGTTCTTTTTTCTGAGGTGATTTTTTCCATCTTGTCATTTTGTCCAGAGGAGAATAGGTGAATGAGAGAACAAAATGCTAACAGGGTAACAATGACTGCAGAAAAATATAAACTAAACAAATCAGAAGAGACCTGAAACTGGGGCAAAAGAAAGGGAAAGAAAGAAAAAAGAAAAAAAGAAAAAGATAAAAAAAAGAATATGATCAAATATGATCAGGCTGTTGAATAGATCAGTGCCACACACTAGATTTTGGGCATATTTTAGTCTTAGAAGAAAGTGCCTTCCAAAATTTTAAAGAAAGAAAAACTCATATATGTATGAAAATAAGGGTTCATACAATGAATGGATGGAATATGATTATAACCATGAAAATTATAAAAGATTTTATAAAAGGAATTGATAAGAATTTTGTTGAAAAAAGAAGGAAGAGGAATTAAAAAACAAGAAGGGGGAGAGAGTGTGATTAGGCAGGAGACTAGAACAAAGCCATACACTAGAGATTTAGGGTATATTTCGGTCTGTTAGAAGAAACTATCCCAAAATTTTAGAGAGAGACCAACTTACATATATACCAAAAATAAGGTTAACTACTATGAAGGGATAGAATATGACTCTAAAATGAAAAATAAAAAAGGTTTTTAAAAAAGGGATTGATGAGATGTTGGTTGAAAAGGGAAAAAGAAAAATTCAAAAAAAAATAGAAAAAGAATATTAAAAAAATTAACTTTGAAAGACTAAAGAATCAGGAGGAAAAAAGCCATGAATTCTATGTGCTGTATTCCCTTAGCGCTGGAGTTCTGCCATTCTCATTGATCTGTAAACTTGGTCTTGGCTGGCTGTTCTTGACGATCTTCTGGGGGAGGGGCCTGTTGCCGTGGTTCTCAAACGTCTTTGCCGGAGGTGGAATTGCCCCGCCCTTGCTGGGTCCGCGCTAAGTAATCTGGTTGGGTTTGCTCTTGGGAGCTTTTGTTCCCTGCAAGCTTTGCATATAGCTTTGGAGGACAAGAGTGAAAATGGCGGCCTCCCAATCTCTGCCCCAGAGGAGCTGAGAACTCGGGGCCCCACTCCTCAGTGCGCCCCCAGAGAAAAGCAGTCAATCACTCCTGTTTCCCTGGTCTCCGGCCGCACTCTGTGCTCACCTGGCCTGTGACCGAGCGTTTCTATCTCTGGCACACGACCCGGTTTGGAGTCTCCACAACTTGATCTTAGCCAAAAGGCAGAGAAGCAATCTCCAAACCCAGCAGATCCCTGAGGTGCGCTCCTGCACCGCTCCTCCCTGGGGAGGAAGGGGAGTCTCCCTCAATCTGCCGCTTGTTGGGTCCCTGATGGAGGAGCAGTGGCCTGACTGTGCTGTGGATCACGGTTTATGGCAACCCTGAGCTGAGAGACCAGTCCTTGGCTCCGTGTTTGCAGCTTGCTTCCCTGCTCCAATACCTGGGAGCTCTGCCGCACTCAGTGACCCCCAGTCTTTCTGTGACCCTAAGGGTCCTGAGACCACACTGTCCCAGCGAGGGTTCCATCCCTCCGCTTAGCCACTGGAGCGACGTCCCTCAGCGGAGCCGGCTTCTATAAGTTCCGATTTTGTGCTCCGCGGCTCTATCACTTGCCAGAAGTGGCTGGCGGAGGCCCCCTCCCACGCCGTCTATCCTCCCGAATATCGCCTCGGATTCACTTCTCCGCACGTCCTACCTTCCAGAAAGTGGTCCCTTTTCTGTTCAGAGAGTTGCTGCTATTCTTTTCTTTGATCTCCTGCTGAGTTTGTAGGTGTTCAGAATGGTTTGATCCCTATCTAGCTGAGTTCCTGGGACCAGATGAAAGTTAGGTCTCCTACTCCTCTGCCATCTTGCTCCTCCTCCTAATAGTTCTTATTTTAAAAATAACAAACTCATTATTTCAATGAGTCAGGGTGATTTGTAACTTCTCCATTAAAAAATAAAAATGAGTCTTTTTTTTTTCTTTTTACATTTAGATTGCCTCAGAGTCAGGACACCCCAACATCTATTATGTCGACACATTGTAAATGGCTTGAAAAGCTGTATAGTAAGTAAGATCACCGAACGCAGAGGGAGAGTGAACTAAGAGAAGCCATGGTCTGCTCTTTTATTTTCCAATGCTAAATATAAAAATTAAACAAATCATAGTAGTGACAACAGAGATTACATAGATTCAGGAAAAGAGGGGGGAGAAGCTAAAACTATTCTTTTCCAGGTTTCTCCTATTTCCATATCAAACAAAATAAACTTCAATTATGTTTAGAATGAAGTATATGACTTTTACCCTCAGTTACTTGGGCACAGTATAAGAATACTCCTTACCAGAAATCTATGTATTTTAAAAAGACCTTAGTAGCCTTTTAGAAACTGTACCACCTCAATCTGAGAAATAAAGCAGTGAGTGCAGTTTCCCCTTGGGTTGAGAAGATTCCTCGACACTTCTGAAAACCATACAGGGGAGGGAAGATTACTTCCCACAAAAGACTTTCAGTGTACACATACCTGGTCTTTTGGAGAAGAGATGGAAGAAAACTGGTATTTTTGTACACCCTACATTCAAAAGGAGGTGTCATCTCTTTCAGGAATTATTGATAAATTCAGGTAAGTAGATGTCATGAACTCTGATGTCCAATCCCCAGGTCCACTATCCCTATTCCCTTTCCCTTCTTTGTCTTCCTCTCACTCTCTATTTATGCACAACCTCAACATATAGGTTCTGATTCACTAAAGTACATACAAAGAGCAGGGCTGGCAGGTGATTAATGTCACTGGTACCATGCTTGGGAGGTATTTTCCAGGTTAGGGTAAAGTGAAGGAATATGGTAAGCATCTGCTTACATAAGCTTAAGAGACTCAGATCAGATTCTATCACCATCCTCTAGGTTGGAGGGTATAGGGGGAGTCACAGCCTCCTATTTGCATGATGGGAATAAATGATGTGTATAAACTTTCGAGGAGAATTCTACAATATCTATCAAAAACCCTAAATATGTTAGTTCATTTTTATTGCCAAATAACTTCCCTTCTAGGATTTATCCAAAAGCAATAATCCCAGATGTCCTCAAACATTTATGAAGATGTTCACTGCAATGTTTCCATAATATTGAAAAATTATAATTAATCTAAAATCCTAATAGGGTTTCATTAAATAAAAAATGAACATATAATGAAAAACTGAGTGGCATTTAAAGAATGCTTTTAAAGACTATTTAGTGAATTATAAAAATCTTATAATGGATAACTAATGTGTGTGTTACACACACACACTCCTGTATATTCATCTCAATTTTTAAAATGTACAGAAAGTCTAAAATTAAATGCACAATATATTCAATGAAGGTTATTCAGAACTGAGGGATCATGGGTTATTTTTATTACTTTCTTTTAGCTTTATTTTTCAAGTTTTTATAAGGAAAATGTCATGCCTTTTTATCCAAAAAAATTACTTTGAAAAGATGCATTGAAATTTATTTGACTTGAATTTAATAAATTTAATAAAATCAATCAATATTTATTCTTTTATGTTTAATTTAAAATTTTGAAAGATATTATATTTCCACTAATTAATATTACTATGACTGCATTTTCTTTTGAATATTGCACATAAAGATATTTTTATGTTCTCATGACTATTTTGCCCAGCTACCATTATTCTCAATATTAGATGATACTTACACAACTACTGAAAACAAAAAATGAAGGTAGTATCCTTGTATCTAGGATTTCTCACCATTAAAATAGATATAAAAATATTTATTCTGAACTCCTTTCTTATCTATTATCTATGCATGTACTATCTATCTATCTATCTATCTATCTATCTAACATCTAATTTTTCCTCATACATTTTTCCAGTCAAGGCACTTTCAACTTCTAATTTATGACTTCTAATGGTCTTATCCCATGTGTTTATTACCCCCGGCTTCCAAATTCCCACTGCAATGAAAATAAAGACGGACAGTAGGGAAAAGTTTCATTATGTCATTGAAACCAGAGAAGACACTGAAGAGTTTCCATAAATCTGAAGAAGAGAGAACAGATAGGATTATCCTAGTGAGGAGATTAGCAGAAGCCACAGCCTACACAATCCTCTGAGAAAGTTAAAACAGAAAAATATATTTTTGTCCAGCAGAGAAGTCAAAAGAGTTGGCCCATGGGGTAAGAAGGTCAGAAAACAAATTGACAAAGTATATCTACCTAACAATATTACAGGTCACATTTCCACACTTCCTCCTCTATATCCAAGTGTGAAGCAGTGGGATTTATCCCCAGGCTAAATCAAAACATTAATTTCTGAATTAATTGACATAAGACCCCTAGGGTGTCAAGGGGAAGATGGACTTTTTTTCTTTTTAATTTACTACCTTTTTCTCAGGTGTTTTTGAATTTTTATTTTTTTTTAAAGATTTTAGTTATTTATTTGAGAGAGAGAGAATGAGAGATAGAGAGCACGAGAGGGAAGAGGGTCAGAGGGAGAAGCAGACTCCCTGCTCAGCAGGGAGCCCGATGTGGGATTCGAACCCGGGACTCCAGGATCATGACCTGAGCTGAAGGCAGTCGCTTAACCAACTGAGCCATCCAGGTGCCCTGAATTTTTATTTCTATTTTCATTTTAAATAGGTTAGTTTTTCACTGAATAATTCCTCAAATTATTTTGGGAAGTAATTGGGTATAAATTATAAAGCAGCCTATCAAAAACTGCTGTGAATACTGACCCATGTGATATAAAATAATATGCCATAAAAGAGTTCTGTGGCTAAATTTCAAAAATACTGGAATAAAAAACAAACTTAAATTTCTCTGCCACTAGACTATTAGAGACTTTATACATTTAAGAGTTTGATAGAGTTGATATATGGCAGATTCTGAATCTGCTAGATCACAGGACTCTTGTTGTTGTTGCTGTTTTATTTTGAAAATGTTAGAAATGATAAATTATGAAATATTTCAAACACACAGAAAAGTATAGAAAATAATAGAGTTAACAAACTTTAACAGTTTCCCATATTTGCTCTGGACCTTTAATTTTTTGTTTTTTGAAGAAATAAAAATATTCAGTTACAGTGGAAACCCCCATCACCATTCTCAATTCAGTTATCTTCACTTCCTCACTCATTTCCTAAGGATAACCTCAACCTGGGTTGGGGTTGGAAATACAAAGGGTACAGAACCCTTTGTATTTCACATGTTTATTTATCATGTGTTCTTCAGAGGACAGTTTGGAAACACTGTTTTGAATAACAAAATGGAACAATGTTTTGATGCTAAAATGGTAAAATTGAACCTATTTAATGTTTACTAATTACCCTTATGCCTTG
This sequence comes from Eumetopias jubatus, assembly GCF_037043125.1. NCBI lineage: Eukaryota > Metazoa > Chordata > Mammalia > Carnivora > Otariidae > Eumetopias > Eumetopias jubatus. Next base: position 65,512,491 of record NW_028274809.1, on the reverse strand, counting down.
TGGCTTTGCTAAATTTTCTTATTACCCCTGGTATTTTGGTATATTATGTAGGATTTTCCGTGAAGATGGACTCTTCTTGCCTTTTCCTTACCCATATCTTAAAATGTAGCCAATCAGACACATACACACCATCCACATACACAAAGCTTGCAGGCATTCCTCTCTGTCAAGGGAGGATTTGTTTGGGAAACAGACATACATAAAGGCAGAAGCAACCCTAAACAACAGCAACATAGTCTTTCATTCATAAATATTAATAGATAATTAAGGATGAATTGGTATCAAGGACTACCAAACATAAAACTGAAGGACAGAGATGACCAGACCAAACTCCTAACTCTAGAAGAAAGAAAAAAATTAGCAAACATAGGGGAATTTTAAGAGGTTAAAATTAGTATTCTCAGAGAAATTTGAGAAGATAATCTCTTACTGAAAAGAATAAGCTATCAAAAAAAGGAATCAAAAACAATAAGAAATTCTTGGTAATTGGAGGCATGACCATCAAAATAAAAATTTCAATAGAATATTTGCTGAAAAGAAGTAGAAATCAGAATTTTAGTTACATTTCAAAGGTACTTTACCAGGAAGGAGCACAAGTGAGAATTCTCAGGTGTGTGAGAATTGATATGTGTGATGGTCTCACAAGTATATATATGTGAAAAAAATTCATAGCATTCTGTACTTTAGATTGTGCCAATACAGTACAGCAAAAGAGCAAAGGAAAACTCAAAACAAAATCCAGGAGATGTGGAATAATTTAGGGAGTCCCAGCATCAGTCTCTAAAGAGGGAGCAGCAAATGAAGAGAGGAAATAATACAAAAAATGATATAGGAAACGTAATCAAGAGTCATCACGCTGAAAAGTATGAAAGAGGTTCAATTAAAAAGATCACTCTAGTGAAAATTTAGAACTCCAATAATAAAGACAAGGTTTTGAAAAAAAAATCTATATATTAGACCCATAATCTATATAATAGAGTAAAATGGAGACAATTTGAAATTTATTTTGTTAATATCTCTCTTTCAAAGGCCTAATGTGTCACACTGCAAACTCCCACAGGGTAAAAAATGTCTTCTACTTTCTCACTTAGATGAATATGGAGGGGGCAGAGCAAGATGGCAGAGGAGTAGGAGACCTGGATTTCATCTGGTCTCAGGAATTTAGCGGCACAGGGATCAAACCATTCTGAACACCTACGAACTCCACAGGAGATCGAAGAAAAGAATAGCAACAACTCTCTGAACACAAAAGCGACCACTTTCTGGAAGGTAGGACATGCGGAGAAGTGAATCCGAGGCGATATTCGGGAGGATAGACGGCGGGGGAGGGGGCCTTCGTCAGCCGCTTCTGGCAAGTGATAGAGCCGCGGAGCACAAAATCGGACCTTTTAGAAGCCAGCTCCGCTGAGGGACGTTGCTCCAGTGGCTAAGCAGGGGGTGGAACCCTCATGGGACAGTGTGGTCTCAGGACCCTCGGGGTCTCAGAAAGACTGGGGGTGCCTGAGTGTGGCAGAGCTCCCAGGAATCGGAGTGGGGAAGCCGGCTGCAGAGACAGAGCCGAGGCGCGGGCTCTCAGCTCGGGGTGGCCATAAACTGTGATCTGCGGCCCAGTCGAGCCACTGCTCCTCCAGCAGGGACCCAACAAGCGGCAGATCCAGGGAGACTCCCCTTCCTCCCCCAGGAGGAGCAGCGCGGGAGCACACCGCAGGGATCTGCTGGGTTTGGAGACTCCACACGGGGTCAGGTGCCAGAGATAGAAACGTTCGGTCACACTGGGTGAGCACGGAGGGCAGCCAGAGACCGGGGAGACGGGAGTGACTGATTGCTTTTCTTTGGGGGTGCACTGAGGAGCGAGGCCCCAAATTCTCAGCCCCTCTGGGGCGGAGATTGGGAGGCCACCATTCTCACTCTTGTCCACCAAAGCTGTACCGAAAACTTGCAGGGAACAAAAGCTCCCAAGAGCAAACCCAAGCAGATTACTTAGCCCGGACCTGGCAAGGGCGGGGCAATTCCACCTCCAGCAAAGACCTTTGGGAACCACGGCAACAGGCCCCTCCCCCAGAAGATCAGCAAGAACAGCAAGCAAAGACCAAGTTTACAGATCAATGAGAACGGCAGAACTCCAGTGCTAGGGGAATACTGCACATAGAATTCATGGCTTTCTTAAGCATGCTTCTTTAGTCTTTCAAACTTAATTTTTTCAAACTTTTTTTTGAATTTCTCTTTTCCTTTTTCAACCAACATCTTATCAATCCTTTTTTTAAAAAACATTTTTATTTTTCATTTTTAGAGTCATATTCTATCCCTTCATAGTAGTTACCCTTATTTTTGGCATATATATATGTTATTCTCTCTTTAAAATTTTGAGATACAGTTTCTTCTAACAGATCAAAATATACCCTAAATCTCTAGTGTATGGCTTTGTTCTAGTCTCCTGCCTGATTACATTCTCTCCCTTTTTTTAAATCCTCTTCTTTTTTCAAACAACTTCTTATCAATTTCTTTTATAAAATTTTTGATAATTTTCATCTTTACAGTCATATTCCATCCCTTCATCGTATGAACCCTTATTTTTGTACATATATAAGTTTTTCTTTCTCTAAAATTTTGGGAGGCACGTTCTTCTAACGGACCAAAATACACCCAAAATCTAGTGTGTGGCACTGATCTATGCACCAGCCTGATCTTATTTGATCATATTGTTTTTTGTTTTCTTTTGTTCTGTTTTTGTTTCTTTTTATCTTTTTCTTTTTTCTTTCTTTCCCTTTCTTTTGTCCCAGTTTCAGGTCTTTTCTGACTTGTTTAGAATATATTTTCTGGGGACGTTGTTGCCCTGTTAACATTTTGTTCTCTCATTCACTTATTCTCCTCTGGACAAAATGGAAAAAATCACCTCAAAAAAAAGAACAAGAGGTAGTACCGAACGCCAGGGACCTACTCAATATGGACATTAGTACGGATCGGACTTAGAGTTCAGAATCATGATTTTAAAGATACTAGCTGGGCTTGAAAAAAGCATGGAAGTTATTAGAGAAACCCTTTCTGGAGGAAGAAAAGAACTAAAATCTAACCAAGTCGAAATCAAAAAGGCTATTAATGAGGTGCAATCAAAACTGGGGGCACTAAGTGCTAGGATAAATGAGGCAGAAGAGAGAATAAGTAATATAGAAGACCAAATGATGGAAAATAAAGAAGCTGAGAAAAAGAGAGATTAAAAACTACTGGATCACGAGGGCCAAATTCAAGAGATAAGTGATACCATAAGATGAAACAACATTAGAATACTTGGGATCCCAGAAGAAGAAGAAAGAGAGAGAGGGACAGAAGGTATACTGGAGCAAATTATAGCAGACAACTTCCCTAATTGGGGAAGGAAACAGGCATTAAAACCCAGGAGGCACAGAGAACCCCTCTGAAAATCAAAAAAATTGGTCAACACCCCGACATCTAATAGTAAAACTTACGAGTCTCAGAGACAAAGAGAAAATCCTGAAAGCAGCTCAGGAGAAGAAATCTGTAACCTACAATGGTAGAAACATTAGACTGGCAACAGACCTATCCACAGAGACCTGGCAGGCCAGAAAGGACTGGCATGATATATTCAGAGCACTAAATGAGAAAAATACGCAGCCAAGAATACTACATCCAGCTAGGTTATCATGGAGAATGGAAGGAGAGCTAAAAAGCTTCCAGGACAAACAAAAACTAAAGAAATTTGCAAACAGAAAACCAGCCGTACAAGAAATATTGAAAGGGGTCCTCTAAGCAAAGAGAGAACCTAAAAGCAACATAGAACAGAAAGGAACAGAGACAATATACAGTAAGTCACCTTACAGGAAATACAATGGCACTAAATTCATGTCTTTCAAGAGTTACCCTGATTGTAAATGGGCTCAATGCCCCAATCAAAAGACACAGGCTATCAGATTGGATGAAAAAACAAGTCCCATCAATATGCTGTCTTTAAGAGGCTCATTTTAGACCCAAAGACACCTCCAGATTGAAAGTGAGGGGGTGGAAAACCATTTACCATGCTGATGGACACCAAAAGAAAGCTGGGGTGGCAATCCTTATAGCAGACAAATTAGATTTTAAACCAAAGACTGTAATAAGAGATGAAGAAGGACACTATATCCTACTTAAAGGGTCTGTCCAACAAGAAGATCTAAGAATTGTAAATATCTATGCCCCTAACATGGGAGCAGCGAATTATATAAGGCAATTAATAACAAAAGCAAAGAAACACATCGACAACAATACAATAATAGTGGGGGACTTTAACACCCCCCTCACTGAAATGGACAGATCATCTAAGCAAAAGATCAACAAGGAAATAAAGACTTTAAATGACACACTGGAACAAATGGACTTCACAGACATATTCAGACATTCCATCCCAAAGCAACGGAATACACATTCTTCTCTAATGCCCATGGAACATTCTCTAGACTAGATCACATCCTAGGTCAAAAATCAGGTCTCAACCGGTACCAAAGATTGGGATTATTCCCTGCATATTTTCAAACCACAATGCTTTGAAACTACAACTCAATCACAAGAGAAAAGTCGGAAAAAAGTCAAATACATGGAGGCTAAAGAGCATCCTACTAAAGAATGAATGGGTCAACCAGGAAATTAAAGAAGAATTATAAAAATTCATGGAAACCAATGAAAATGAAAACACAACTGTTCAAAATCTTTGGGATACAGCAAAGGCAGTCCTGAGAGGAAAGTATACAGCAATACAAGCCTTTCTCAAGAAACAAGAAAGGTCTCAAATACACAACCTAACCCTACACCTAAAGGAGCTGGAGAAAAAACAGCAAATAAAGCCTAAAGCCGGCAGGAGAAGAGAAGTAATAAAGATCAGAGCAGAAATCAATGAAATAGAAACCAAAAGAACAGTAGAACAGATCAACGAAACTAGGAGCTGGTTCTTTGAAAGAATTAACAAGATTGATAAACCCCTGGCCAGACTTATCAAAAAGAAAAGAGAAATGTCCCAAATCAACAAAATCATGAATGAAAGAGGAGAGATCACCACCAACACCAAGAAATATAAACAATTATAAGAATATATTATGAGCAACTCTATGCCAGCAAATTAGATAACCTGGAAGAAATGGATGCATTCGTAGAGATGTATCAACTACCAAAACTGAACCAGGAAGAAATAGAAAACCTGAACAGACCTATAACCACTCAGGAAATTGAAGCAGTCATCAAAAATCTCCCAACAAACAAAAGCCCAGGGCCAGATGGCTTCCCAGGGGAATTCTACCAAACATTTCAAGAAGAATTAAAACCTATTCTTCTGAAACTGTTCCAGAAAATAGAAATGGAAGGAAAACTTCCAAACTCGTTTTATGCGGCCACCATTACCTTGATCCCCAAACCAGACAAAGACCCCATCAAAAAGGAAAATTACAGACCAATATCCTTGATGAATATGGATGCAAAAATTCTCACCAAAATACTAGCCAATAGACTCCAACAGTAATTAAAAGGATTATTCACCACAACCAAGTGGGATTTATCCCTGGGCTGCAAGGTTGGTTCAACATCCGCAAATCAATCAACGTGATACAGTAAAATAACAAAATAAAGAACAAGAACCATATGATCCTCTCAATAGATGCAGAAAAAGCATGACTAAGTACAGCATCCTTTCTTGATCAAAACTCTTCAGAGTATAGGGATAGAGGGTACATACCTCATATCATAAAAGCCATCTATGAAAAACCCACAGCCAGTATCATTCTCAATGGGGAAAAACTGAGAGCTTTCCCCTTAAGGTCAGGAACACCGCAGGGGTGTCCACTATCACCACTGCTATTCAACATAGTATTAGAATTCCTAGCCACAGGAATCAGACAAAAAAAGAAATCAAAGGCATCCAAATCGGCAAAGAAGAAGTCAAACTCTCACTGTTTGCAGATGATATCCGAAAGACTGCACCCCAGAACTGCTAGAACTCATACAGGAATTCAGTAAAGTAGCAGGATATAAAATCAATGCACAGAAATCAGTGGCATTCCCATATACCAACAAGAAAGAAAGAGAAATTAAGGAGTCGATCCCATTTACAATTGCACCCAAAAGCAAAAGATACCTAGGAATAAATCTAACCAAAGAGGCAAAGGATCTGTACTCAGAAAACTATAAAATATTCATGAATGAAATTTAGGAAGACACAAAGAAATGGAAAAACGTTCCATGTTCATGGATTGGAAGAACAAATATTGTGAAGATGTCAATGCTACCTAGAGCAATCTACACATTCAATGCTATCGCCATCGAAATACCATCAACTTTTTTCCAAGAAATGGAACAAATAATCCTTAAATTTTTATTTAACCAGAAAGACCCCAAATACCCAGAGGTATGTTGAAAAAGAAAAGCAAAGCTGGCGGCATCACACTTCTGGACTTCCAGATCTATTACAAAGCTGTCATCATCAAGACAGTACAGTACTGGCACAAAAACAGACACATAGTTCAATGGAACAGAATAGAGAGCCCAGAAATGGACCCTCAACACTATGGTCAACTAATCTTCAACAAAGTAGGAAAGAATGTCCAATGGAAAAAAGACAGTCTCTTCCACAAATGGTGTTGGGAAAATTGGACAGCCACATGCAGAAGAAGGAAACTGGACCATTTCCCTACACCACACACAAAAATAGACTCCAAATGGTTGAAAGACCTAAATGTGAGACAGGAGTCCATCAAAATCCTAGAGGAGAACACAGGCAGCAACCTCTTTGACCTCAGCTGCAGCAACTTCTTCCTAGAAACATCACCAAAGGCAAGGGAAGTAAGGACAAAAATGAACTATTGGGACTTCATCAAGATAAAAATCTTTTGCATAGGAAAAGAAACAGTCAACAAAACCAAAAGACAACCAACAGAATGGGAGACGATATTTGCAAATGACATATCAGATAAAGGTCTAGTATCCAAAATCTATAAAGAACTTATCAAACTCAACACCCAAAGTACAAATAATCTAATCAAGAAATGGGCAGAAGACATTAACATACATTTTTCCATAGAGGACATCCAAATGGCCAACAGACACGTGAAAAAGTGCTCAACATCGCTCAGCATCAGGGAAATCCAAATCAAAACCTCAGTGAAATACCACCTCACACCAGTCAGAATGGCTAAAATGAACAAGTCAGGAAACGACAGATGTTGGCGGGGATGAGGAGAAAGGGGAACCCTCCTACACTGTTGGTGGGAATGCAAGCTGGTGCAACCACTCTGGAAAACAGTATGGAGGTTCCTCAAAAAGTTGAAAATAGAACCACCATATGATCCAGCAACTGTACTACTGGGTATTTATCCCAAAGATACAAATGTAGGGATCCAAAGGGGTACGTGCAGCCCGATGTTTATAGCAGCAATGTCCACAACAGCCAAACTGTGGAAAGAGCCAAGATGTCCATTGACAGATGAATGGATAAAGAAGGTGTGGTGTATATATACAATGGAATATAATGCAGCCATCAAAAGGAACGAGATCTTGCCATTTGCAACGACATGGATGGAACTGGAGGGTGTTATTCTGAGCGAAATAAGTCAATCAGAGAAAGACATGTATCATATGACCTCACTGATATGAGGAATTCTTAATCTCAGGAAACTAACTGAGGGTTGCTGGAATGGTGGGGGGTTGGGAGGGATGGGGTGGCTGGGTGATAGACATTGGGGAGGGTATGTGCTATGGTGAGCGCTGTGAATTGTGCAAGACTGTTGAATCACAGATCTGTACCTCTGAAACAAATAATGCAATATATGTTAAAAAAAAGAAGAAGAAGATAGCAGGAGGGGAAGAATAATGGGGGAGAAATCGGAGGGGGAGACGATCCATGAGAGACGATGGACTCTGAAAAACAAACTGAGGGTTCTAGAGGGGAGGGGGGTGGGGGGATAGGTTAGCCTGGTGATGGGTATTAAAGAGGGCACGCTCTGCATTCAGCACTGGGTGTTATGCACAAACAATGAATCATGGAACACTACATCAAAAACTAATGATGTAATGTATGGTGATTAACATAACAATACAAAATTTTAAAAAAGATGAATATGCAACATTTTTTTAAGTGCCTCCTATGGCTGGCTTGCTGAATGTGTGATTTTCAATATTACCAAATATCACTGAATCTGACACCAATTCTTCCATAATTAGGTTTAGAAACTGGCATTACATTATACTAATATCAAGAACCCATAGTATGGAATTAACAAGTATTCCCTACTATTTTCTTAAGGACTATGTTTTAAAAGCTCTTTTCACTTATGTTAGGTAATAGTAAGAAGGCAGCTAAGTGTCACTTGTCCCTATTGCTGCCAAAAATGCATGTCAAAATAAAGGTATACTCCATTGTGGTTCTCAACCACAGGGTATAAAAGAATCATCCATGTAAATAAAAAAAAAAAAAATACAGCTGCCAGGGCTTACCCAAGTAATGCTGAAACAAACTTTTAGGGAGAGGGCCTATGCTTGTCTACTTTTAAAAAGCGTAAGTTATTGATGTGAATCTCCTTTTAAGAACCATTTTTTAAAGATTTTATTTATTTATTTGAATGAGAGAGAGAGAGAGGAAACACAAGCAGGAGGAGCAGGAGAGGGAGAAGCAGGCTCCCCACTGAGCAGGGAGCCCGATGCGGGCTTGATCCCAGGACCCTGGGATCATGACCTGAGCCAAAGGCAGACGCTTAATGAATGAGCCACCCAGGCGCCCCTTAAGAACCATTTTAAAGCAACAAATGCACTAAAGTGAAAACATCTGATGAATACATACAACTTAGTGACCAGGTTTTATTACTTAATAAGAGAAAACAAATCCAATTAAAGGTGTACAAAACTTTTTGGATTTTGTTTTATTTTGAAGAGTAGAAATGTAAAATATCAAAGTTTAAAATCTCCATTTTAAAACTGAAAGGATAAACATAAATTCCACTCAAGAAAAGCACCACACACACATATATGTATATATATTACATTGTGTACACACACACACACACACACACAATGCAATATTACTCAGAAATCAAAAAGAATAAAATCTTGCCATTTGTAAGGATGACATGGACTGAGCTAGAGGGTATTACGCTAAGCAAAATAAGTCAGTCAGAGAAAGACAAATACCATATGATTTCACTCATATGTGAAAACAGATGAATATAGGGAAAGGGAAGGAAAAATAAAATAAGATAAAAATAGAGAGGGAGGCAAACCATAAGAGACTGTTAAGTATAGGAAACAAACTGAGGGTTGCTTGAGGGGAGGTGGTTGGGAGATGGGGTAATTGGGTGATGGGCATTAAGGAGGGCACATGATGTAATGAGCACTGGGTGTTATAAGACTGAGGAATCACTAAACTCTACCCCTGAAACTAATAATACACTATATGTTAACTAAGTTGAATTTAAATAAAAAAAAATTAAAAACAAAGAAAAACACCACATATTTTTAACTCTGAATCTGTTATGCTCAGTTAAAGAAAGAAAAGTTGGAATGAAGAGAGACACAAGGAAGAATGAGAAATGACACTGAAGGATGGAAGGAAGAATGAGAAACGACATTGAATGATGGAAGGAAGGATGGATGGAAGATCTTTTCAAATAAGAAAAGAGAGCATAATAGGAAAGAAAGGGATGTGAGATTAACAGAAATATCCTCGGTCTCTTAGTATATCCTCCAGCTCTAAAATCCAAGACAATGAAAAAAAGCAAAGCAAATTCTTCACCATGTTAATTTTTGGTTTTAATTCTCAACATTTTAAGTATCACTCATGTTGCTCACATTACTTCATCCCTATTAGGCTTGGAAACTCCATTTTTGTTTCCTTTATTCTCTCCACTTTCATTTGAGGCACGCAGTACTCCTTGCTGGAATGCCCCTATACTCACTCATCCTTCAAACTGGTCAGCTCTTATGTGACCTCAGATAATCTGCTGCCACCAATAAGCGAGAAGGAGAATGTATTCCTGATGTAAAATCACCAAGAGCTACATCTAGTTTTTCCAAGTATTTATTTTAAAAAGCCGATCTTCCATGGTGACTAGAGTCAATAATACTGTAGTAAATATTTGAAAGTTGCTAAGAAAGTAAATCTTCAAAGTCCTCATCAGAAGAAAAAAAAGAAAAAAATTTTTAACTATGTATGTCAGATGGTAACTATTTATTGTAGTGATCATTTTGCAATGTATACAAATATCAATTCATTATGTTTTACACCTGGAAGTTATGTAATATTATATGCCAAATATACTTCAATTTTTGGGGGGGAATAAATGACAGTATTACAAAAAAAAGGTAAAGATACTAAAAGAAACATGTTTATTTAATCAACTTAAAAACTATTATGTATGTATTACTTTATGAACACCTTTTAGGAGTGTATACACTTTAAAAAAAACCATGAGTTTCTAGTTTCTTTCTAAATTTGAGTTTCTGCAAGACATTGGAAATATGGCTCAATTTCCAAAATGTAAAACAGATAAAATCCTTTAGGAATAGTTAACATACACCACAAAGTATACTTGTTTTCAATAAAGAAAAATCCAACCTGGTTCCAGTAGCTCACAGATAAGTAATCATCTTGACGTTGAACATCACAATCCCTGTTCTACCTTTTATAGCTATTGACCCTGCCCAGATGACTTAACTTCTCTGAGCTTCAGTTTCCTAGTTTGAAAAATGGTGTTAATGATCACTGCCTCAAAGAGTATTTGGATTAGGATGATTAAGTCTATGTAAAGTACTTAGTAGAGAGTTTTCCACATAGTTATGATGAAAAAAAAATGGTGCTGTTAATAGTACTAACTTGTTCTTCCATTTGAAATCCTTACTTTGAACAATTTCATCATGCATCTATAATTAAGATCTATTAATTTCATTAATCTTGAGGATATTTCAATTTCTAGGAATTACTAGTCTTTTAAACATGAAGCATATTTCACACACGGGTATAAAAGAAGCAGAGTTTTGGTTTAGAGTAGTGATTCAAGTGCAAGTTCTACAGTAGAAAGCCTGGATTTTGAATCCTGGGTTTGCCATTTACTAGCTATGGATGTGACCTTGGTTATTGAAGTTGTGCATCCACTCTGAGCCTAAAATCATTGAAGCATTTAGAATAGAACCAGTTACTTTGTGAAATAATGTTAGACACTGCAAGTAGCCCTAGAATAAATACTGATTGCTCAGAGGTTTAGATTGCTGCTGGAATTTAAGGAAAGCCCATTAATTTATCTTTGTTGCCTTGAACTTTACATGAAAACTTGGAAAATATATTTTTTAATTAGACAAAGTTATGTGGCTCAAGAGGTATATCAATAATTTTTTTTTTCTTTTTTTTAATTGAATTGTTATTTCTGAACAAGCTCAGAAGGAAATGAATTCTTCCACTTGGTTCACCTTCTGAGAAGCATTAAATATCATTAATGGAATCTGTGAACAGAGTACAAGAATGATCCCTTCCTTCAAGCAAGAAATATCACAGGTAGTCCCTCTAGAGTTTTAGGGACTCTGGATGCCTGCTATAACTTAGAATAGACTATTATTCTGAAAACTGTCTTCTATTATCAGGAATAGCCTCCAGGAAGCTGCTTTGGGGGATTCCTTTAGTCCTCAGAGGCCTATGAAGCCTTTTCATATGGGATAACCCCTGAGACTGAGACTGGGCGGGGGGGGGGCTCACCTACATACTTGGAAATCAAATTGGGAATCTCCCAGAAATCACTTAGTGAACCCCAAAACCAATTCTTACCTAAAGGACTGAAAGGAGAAAATGTGGGCTGTGCCCTATATCTTACGCTGGCAAAGGTCCCAGGGGCCTCTATTACCTTCTTGGCCCCATGGCAGGTACCTAATACTGGAACACTAAATTGTAGTTCCCAATTGATTTATTAATGTCAGAGTGTTATCTCTATTGTGGTTCAGATAGAATATGTGTGTATTATGTCTGTATAATTTTGTAATATGAATTATGCTTTGGTAATGATTATTATTAGCATACTTTGTCTTACATATGAAATCTACATTTAAAGAATGGAATTAATTATTCTCTTAAAAATATTTCCCATAGGGGCACATGGTGGCTTAGTTGGTTAAGTGTCTGCCTTTGGCTCAGGTCATAATCTCAGGGTCCTGGGCTCGAGCCCTGCATTGGGCTCCCTGGTTGGTGGGCAGTCTGCTTCTCCCTCTCCCTCTGCCCCTCCCCCAATTCATACTTGCTCTCTCTCTCAAATAAACAAAAATCTTTAAAAAAATTTTAAAAATATTTTCCATAGAATTCTTTTAGCAGTAAATTTTATTTGACAATTTTCAACATTTCTTGTAGAAAGCAAGTAATATTTGAGTTTCTTATTTAACTGTGACTAGAGGGATTAAGATAGGATATTTCCATATATCAAGAAGGAGAATAATCACACATTCATGATTCTATAATAATATCAGACACTTTTATATTCTGTCACTGAGTCTCTTATCTATAGATAACTTAAATTCTATATATATAAAAAATTAAAATTGGTTCAATAAACCATTTTGAAGATCTGCCAAAATCTGAATCAAATTAGGTCAGATCTAAATTATTTAAGACAGTGGACCAATGTAAAAATAAGCAAAATAGAATGTTTTATTGATGTTGACTGTTGTCAAATGAAAAACTGCCTTGAAAATGTCACTTCTCTGGAAACAGTGATATTTTCCCACAGGTATAATCTTGGCCAGAGTACCATTAATTTTTAAAATATTCTCAAGGCACCATAGAATCTATGCATGAGCATTTTCAAAAGCACTGTAAAATGAATCATAGCTAACATCAGCAGTGATAACTCATGTTGATAATATGTTCCCCCCCTTTTTTAAAAGGTTTTATTTATTTATGGAGAGAGTGAGAGAGTGTGTGTGTGAGTGGGGAGGGGAAGGGAGAGAGGGGCCAAGGGAGAGAGAGAGAGAGAGAGAAAATCCCAAGTAGACTCTGGGCTGAGCATGGAGCCTGATTTGGGGCTCCATCTCATGATCCTGAGATCATGAGCTGAGCCAAAATCAAGAGTGGGATGCTTAACTGACTAAGCCACCTAGGTGCCCCAATTATGTTCCCTTGATATGATGCGAACGGTACCTTCTTTGTATAGTCTTTCTCCCCAAAACTCATAGTTTTGATCTAATGATGAAAAAAATCAGAAAAATCCCAATTCAGGGACATTCTACAAAATACCTTGACCAACGTTCCTTCAAATTGTCAAGGTCATCAAAAACAAGGCAAGCCTGAGAAACTGCCTCAGCCTAGTGATGCCTAAGGAGATAATGATGGTTAAATGTAATGTGCTATCCTGGATATAACCCTGGAGGAGAAAAAAAGACAGTGGGGAAAAACTGAGGAAATCTGAATAAAGTAAGGACATTAGTTGATAATACTAATGTATCATTATGGTTTCATTACTTGTGACAAAGGTACCACACTAATGTAAAGCATTAATAACAGGGGACCTGGGTAGGGACTCCATGAGAACTTTCCAAACTGTTCGCACCATTTTTCCATAAATCTATTTCAAGATAAAAAGCATCATTGTGAAGGGGATGTCACTGAACAAATAGGTGAAGTTTTTAAAATGTCATGGTGGCCAAAGAGGCTTTTGTGGTTATAAGAAATGGTTACATGTACCCCTGACAGCCCGAGTGGAGTTGGCTGTTGCTTTGTTTTGGTCACGTTATCAAGTGTTCAAGTGCATTATCAGTAAAAGGAGAATTTCTGAGTCAAATGGGTTTATTTCATCTCAGTAAAAAGAAATCACAGATGTAGAATTACACTAATATTATGCAAAGTTAACAATGTTCCAGCAAATTTGAATTGATTAAATAAACATATTGCCATTATCTAAAATGTACCTAAGTGAAAAAAGCCTAATTAAAAAATGGGTGATAAGTAATATATAAAAATAATATTTTACACAGTATCAAATAACATCACTTTGATCAGTAAGAGATCCATTAGAAATGCTGATCAAATTTTTAAAGTTATTATGTTTGGGAGGATAATTTTCTATAAATGTGCTCTCTTGGATAAGGAATGAGCTTATAACCTATAAACATAGAAATAGCCTGGAGTCACAATGTCTGAGTCCTAATTATACTGGAGAGTCATTAGGACTAAGTAGGCCAAAAAATATATCTGTGAGGGATTCTGTGTGCATTCCCTTTCGGAAAAATGGTGATTTAACTTACCTGGTAATGTTAAGCACACTATTTTTTAAGTTGTTAAATTAAGACTTTATTATATATCGATCTTAACAATTCTGCTAAGATACAAAAGGCTCTCTTTTGATTTCTGTGTTACTTTAGGAACTGTGAGGTAACACTGAGATGAAATAAACCCAGTTGACTCAGAAATTCTCCTTTTACTGATAATGCACTTGAACACTTGATAATGTGACCAAAACAAAGCAACAGCCAACTCCACTCGGGCTGTCAGGGGTACATGTAACCATTTCTTATAACCACAAAAGCCTCTTTGGCCACCATGACATTTTAAAAACTTCACCTATTTGTTCAGTGACATCCCCTTCACAATGTTTCCATTCCAAAAATCTAAACTCCCATGATAAAAAAGAAAGACATCATCAGGAAAGATGGAAGAGGCAATGTTTACTTTCAGTATAAACTGTTACGATCTACGCTTTCTTCCATGAGAACTGGAAAACTTCCAGATGAGTCTTCCCAGCCTCAGTGCAGGAGAGGAACATCAAGATCATAGAAATCCTCTATGTCAACAACAAGGAAGATACAGCTGACACATCTGAAGACAAGCAGAAGTGCGCTTTAGTCATCCAGTTGCTCTGCTATTTACAGAAGAAAATGAACACTGCTAGAAATCTGGAGAATAGAGGGAAAAGATAATAATTAAACCAGGTTTGAGTCCACTCCTATCTACTCCCTGAGTTGTAATTTAAACAATCATTCAATAGTTTTTCATTTTACTGATATTTGAATACTTGATGGCCTCACTGGAAGAAAGCAGAGACAAATATCCCTTGGCTGTAAGGAATACACTTGACAATCTGGTTCTATCCTTGGCAGGATGACCCTAGCATTTATGTTGCAAACCATGATTTTTTTGTCAAGAATAAATGCTACATTACATTGGGCACCAAGACAACAGGCATAAACTGGGAATGTTCTGGGCAAGCCTAGATATACACTCATCTTATTTTGAGAGGTCCTAGGAGAACCTACCAAATAGGACCTAAGACCCTGATTTTCTTTGTAATACTTCTTTTTATGGGAGCATATGTAACTAATTGTCTTGATCATAATTCTTTATCAAGGTATGCCACAGTTACTGTCTGCTTTTCTGAAAGACAGATTTTATGGCTCACAGGAGTACTAAAATAAACATAAGCAGAACTTAAATCTTAAATTCTTAGGATTTGGGGCACCTAGGTGGCGCAGTAGGTTAAGCGTCCGACTCTTGATTTTGGCTCAGGTCATGATTTCAGAGTCCTGGGATCAAGCCCCATGTTGGGCTCTGCACTCAGTGAAGAGTTTGCTGGAGATTCTCTCTCCCTCTCCCTCTGTCCCTCCCGCCATGTGCTCTTTCTCTCTCTCCCTCTCTCTCAAGTAAATAAATCTTAAAAAAAAATTCTTAGGATTTAATCATAGTGACATCACTACTGTTTGGAAATCCTATACCCTGATTAAATGGCATCCTAGTGAGCTGCAGAGCCTGGAACCTCAAATAACTGAAGATTCCCAACTGCAGGCTGAAGGCTGGAAGCACCATAAGTCTTATCCAAGTACTGCTTGGCATTGCATTTAATCTACAATAAAAGAGCTGTGAAATTCCCTATTTTTTTTAATTTGCTGTCTTGAAATTTGTCTTACTTTGGTCAAAATAAATACATAATTTTTAGCTCTAATTTTGGCAAACCCTCCAACACTTTATGAATATCAGTTTATCATTTGAGAAAACTGTATGAATTTTCAAATTGTTGACTGTTCTACTTCTAATGTTTACCTCACCCTTTGCCCAGTCTAGGTGCAGTAAAACCAATGATTATAATCCATTATACTCAGGGATATAGGTGATGGCCATATTATTTGCTCTGTTACCTGAAACTTAAAAATGAACCACATTTTTAAATTTAAGTAGGCAGTAAAGAGACTAGAATTAAGATAGCCTTTATGAATCTACATACAATCCTTTATTTCCTCAATATAATATCTCCATTTGCCTTTAACTTTATATAGTTTCTTACAGTGTCATCAGAAGTAAATAGGCAAATACAGTACAACCTTATCAATTAAGTGCCTATCCTCATGATGGATTTATCCCATCCATTTCACTAGAAAGCTAGTTTGAACCAGGGTAACTCTCCCCAAGCTCCCAGACCCTGCTAACTCATAGTTATCCCTCACAGTATTAAGGAGCTTTCACTGACAAGGTGGGCTAGGTACATTTATCTGTGTCACCATTTATCTACAGCCCTTAAATAGATAGCTTTACTTAACTGTTAGAATTAGATGTTCCTGGGAACTTCTAAAATTATGAAATCCTAGAGAGCAGAGTTGTGCTTGGAAAAAAGTAGACCTGTCACTTATTTTCTGACAGTACAATAATATAATCTGATGGTAATATATTACATATATTATTCTGATGATGACAATCCAGAATACTAAAGGGAGTAAAAATATTCTTCTAGAGTGAGGGAGCTCTATGTTTTCATCCCAGTGCTGCTCACTCACATGGTTTGTCTAGTTTGGAGCATTCATTGGACTGTACATTTAGGATATATGTATATTTATATAAGTATATTGTACTTCATGAGAAGTTTAAAAAGATGAATACGAAATTAAAAAAATATTTTCCAAAAAAGGCAAACTGAGAGAACTCATCACTGCACTAAATATACACTAATGAAACTTTTTAGGCAGACGGAAAAGATCTTAAGAGCAGAAGGGAAGCACAGAAAGAAATGAACATCAGAATAGGTGTGTCTGTGTATATAAAAAAATTGACTCGACAAAAGAGAACAAGGACTACACAAATCATTAATGATATCTTATGGATTTTAAGACTATGTAGAATAAAACGCATAAATGAATTGCAGCTTGTATGCTTTCTTAAATTCATCAATTTGTATATACAAACTAAATTTCCTTCAACCTTATTTGATTTTCAATTATTTCAGACTACCACATTTGAGTGGTTTTACTAAGAATTGTTCTCAGATTTTTTAAAAAAATAGATGGAATTTTTCTTTTTGTGCAGAAAACACTGTCCATGAAGACCCTTAGAGTATAACTGTTGTAAAATATTACTTTTAGTCTTACTTTGAAAGACCCTTCATTAACTGAAAATTAGAGAATAAATTTTAAATGACCAGTCATCAGTTGAATTATTTGCAATATTATTATGTGTATTAAAATTTATTTTTAAATACCATCATAATAACTGCTAACAGAGTTAATGGAATATGCTTGGAAACTTTTCTTTATTAAGTTACAAAAGACTAAAGCAAGAAGACCTAAATATTATCACTTTAATTGTTCTAATTACTAAATCAAAATGAAAGGAATCCTAATTTTAAGATCATCCCTCAGTAGGATGTACAAATAATGATTGCTACATGTGTGAAATCATGTGATGCTAATATTCCTTTAATATGTTCATTCCACTTTATTAACTCTTCAACAAGTATTTTAAAAATGATTACTAAGTGCCAGACACAATGCCAGGTGCTGGGGACACAACCTAGGCAGCTTTGGTTCTTGTCCTCTGGGACCTTTGGTCCACTGGGAAATATGGGCAAGTAAACAACTGCAATCCCTCTATCACACAAAAGTAATGAGAATATACAGGAAAGGCACCAGACTTTGGCTTCGGAAGGAAGAGTTAGGTCAGAGAAGGAAGCTGAGTAGAAGTCAGCTGATCCGTACTATGACTCACATCCCTGATAAATCCTCTCCCTTGACGCTCTTCATTCATAAAATTGTTTATTAAGTGCTTGCTGTGGTCCAGAAGCTGTCTTTGTCATTTTCTAGGTTTGTCCCCTCCTTGTTGTCTTCATTATTCTCAGCTTTTCTAAACAATGAAAAATTATCTCTGACTTTGTACTTCTATGGAATTTGAAATGTATAACTTCATAAACTTTTTAGATTCTATTCCTAGATTTATCTAAACTAGTCTAATCTAAAATTTAAAAAGTTTGCACAATGCTTGTAAAGAGCACATCATGATTTAGCTATATTGTAGATAATATCAACCAAAGTTCCTGCATTCTATAGATTTTTTTTAACCTCAGGTTTGGAGTTAAACACCCCAGATCAAGCCAATTATCATCACTGGCCATACAAAGCCTATCTCTATTATTATTTTTTTCCTTCCTCAGCCCCATATCCCATTCCCTGCCACTCTAGCTCCTTCCCATTCTCATCCTTAGGCAACCATCCTAACATGTTTACTGTACATCTTTGTATTATGTTTTCTTAAAAATCGAATATTATCTTGGATAATGGATGCTGTATCTTAAATTTACATAAATTTCATGTCATATGACTCATTTTATTTGTTTATTTTTTATAACTAAGCACTATGGTTTTAAAGATCCATCCAGGTTACTATAAATAATTCTAATCTGTATTTCTAACTACTGCGTAATGTTCCAATGTATATTATCAGACATGTTACCTATTTGCTCTTAGAACACCTGGGTGCCATCTAGGCCCCCCACCCCTCTCACAACCCAGAGACAGAACCAGGTTTCATGGGTCCGTAGCTTACACAATTTTTTTTTTTTTACCAGGGGGGATTGAGAACAAAATGCATATTACAAATAAAAATTAGATACAAAAATAAATATTAAAAGCGAGTTCAGAAATTAAATGGATTTCCATTTTTTAAAAAACTAACCAATATCACAAACACCACAAGTTCCAAAATTCCTAGAACACTTAATCCTGTTTCTCCATTTATGGCTTCATTCTCTCTGATCATCTCTTCATAAGGCAATGGTTCTGTAATAGAGGCAATAGAGGGAATCTTATCTTTCCTTTGGCATAACTAGTTGAAATATAGGTGAGTGTGTGTGTGTGTGTGTGTGTGTGTGTGTGTGTGTTTATTACTGATAGTTGAGCAAATTTCTTTGAGCTGTACAACTCATTATTGGCAATAGCACATAAATTTTTAAAATTACTGTCACATTTGGGAAAGCCTCTTATTAGGTTCCTTTCATAGATGAGCTCTAAGGTAACAGAGCATTTTGAAAGTCCTTGTTCAATGGCTAATCTTAAATACTCTGAATTGACAATACTCTAACCACTTTGTCATCAATGTCCTCAATATAGTGATGTATGATGAGTTTTATGTTATCTTATGCATTAGGTATTTCATGGCAAACCAGCATAAAATTTAATCTTTTTTCCTCAACATATTTATATGCTTTATTCTTCTTCTTTCACTGGATTGCCAAACAATCCAAGAATCTATTTAATACCTTCTATAAGAAATACCCCTCCTCCTCTTAGTGAAATACTGTTTCTCACTTTTGCTTCTGATATAATAAAATTTTGTTATATTTTGTTACTCAATGTTAATATAATTTGTTGATTTCCTTACTTTTTATAATTTTTATATTCCACTAATCTTGTATCTGAATTTTCTCTCAGTATTTTAATACAAAAAGTTAAAGATGACAAAGAAAGTGCTTTTCATATGTATAACATACATAAATATTATATATGTTCAGTAATTTGCAATTTTAAACTTCAAATTCTCTTATATACTTTCCAAATTGTAGTTAAACTGTCATTTTTGAGCTTTATCATGTTCAGGGTTAGAGTCTTGTACCTCATTTGTATTTGGTTTTCTCCACAAAGTCTTTGAGGGTATTTTTTATAATTTCATTGTACCTAATATGTGCAGCTTGGAAAGCTTTATAATAGGCAGAATACATAAAAGAAAATTCCAAGTTCAGCATTTGTGTTTAAAATATGCCATCTATAAATGCAAGAAGAAAAAAATGCAACTGTTGAAATATACCAAAGTAATCACAGTTTCAGGTACTGGGAAGACAGTTTTTCTTCTCCAGCAAGATTAAAGGAAGACCTGTACATGGCACCTGTTCTATATACTTAGTGTTTTTCTAAGAATGTGTATGATAAATGTACATGGAAGTGACTGCAAACCACATAATTGCATCCCATTGAAATCCCATTAATGTATCTCCAACTAACTCCACTTTGCTGCAAACCAGATATGCCCATGACTACTCTAACACTACGTAATAAGAGGGAAATTATGGTAATAGTTAAGATACCTTACTTTTATAAATCTTACCAAAATAGATAACCATGTAAACACATTGTTAAGTCTCCTCATTCCTCAAACTCACTTGTCACCAGCACAAAATAACACTGTCATGAACAACTTTGTACATGTCCCTTTATGGAGTTGTGTAAGAATTATTGGGAAATTGTTACCTGGGAGCATAACAGCTAGGTCCTAGGGTACATATATATCTAATTGAATTAAGCAGTGCCACATTCTTCTCCAGAATGACTTTATTTTTCTACTCTCCCACTAGAGTACTCGACGAAGTTTCAGTATCTCTACATCTTCAGCAATACTTGGCATTAACTTGTACATTTATAATATTGTCTTCCCAAGGAGAATTTGTATCAAAATTTCCCCAACTTCTACCAGACTAAGAGGTGAAAAACTACCTTTTTCTGTTGAGTTAGCATTGCTCTGGTCTACAGTGATGTTGACCACTCTGTTTGCCTATTAGCTCTCTGGTTTTCTTCTTATGTAAATTTTTTGTTCTTATCCTTTTTCCAATTTTTCTATTGTGATTTTTGTCTTTTATTGCTTGATTAGTAGGCATTCCTTGTATATATTAGATTTTAATATGGACTGAATCCCTGTCTCTTACTATGGAAATCTAAGGCGAACTATCTTTCCTTTCCATTCCGGCTAGTGGGGTAAGGCCACATCTCCTAAGCAGATCCAAATCTTTACTTTGACCCTGAAATGAGTGAAGCAAGATGAAGGAAGGGCTGGTTGGAATTCCTTTGTGCTGGAGCCTTTGTGTTGCTATGGTAGAATCTAGTTGTGGCAGAATGGTCTAGACATCCTTGACACATGAGTCTGCTGAACAGCTTCCAGTCCTCCCTTTGGTCTGCTCATTTTCCCATTCAGTTCATCCAGCTTCTCAAAGCCTTCTGATAATTCTGTGAGGACCCTGTACCTTCCAATAAGTATCTCTTTGGCTTGAGACAGCCAATGTTTGTTCTCACTTTCAGCCAATATTCTTGTTTAATATGGGGAAATTACTTTTGACTCATTGTGTGGAAACTAGGTTATGACAAAAACAAGCTAATTTTAGACAGGGCAGTTTTGCTAAGTGATTAAAGTATTCCTTCTGAATTATCTGAAAAATAATTATCTGAGCTCAGAAGTAGCAATCTGAAAGAAAAATAATGTAGTCTATAAATGTAGAGCCCATTTCATATGTCTGCTTAGTTTATAAAATATGATTATTTTGCTTATAATTTCTATTTAAAGTTTTTCTGCAAAATCACCAGTCCAAAACTTCTATTCTTCAATCTAAATTCAGTCTTTTACACTCACTTTAAATATACTGCTCTTTTATCTCTTCCACTATTATTCTCAGCATTTGAAAATGTAATCATGGACATGTAGATGCAACAAACACAAGACCATTCTCTAAACTGATAGGATCATAATTCTTCAGTGAGCAGTACAAGGGTTGTCAACTGGCTAGAATAAAACAATTCTGATAATTTAAAGTCTTCAAAATTAAATTTTCTTTTGAAATTACATTTTTAATTCATTTCATTATAAAATATTTGTAGTTTCTCATCCTTCAGAAAGTTGGGGACATAGAGGAATATTGTTATGAGAAATAGAAATGCTAATAATAAAATAATTAAGATAATGATCATAAGAATGCTATATTATTTGATCTTGTCCTAAACTAGCAGTTCCCAATAGGGCAATTCTTCCCTACCCACCTCCCTTGGGTTGGCTTGCTAGACTTAGCAAATAAAAAATCACAACATTCAGTTAATTTAAATTATTGTTAGTTGCCTGTGCACATTTTGGGATAAGTAAAAAATATGCATGTAACATATTTATTCCAAAAATGTATTCATTGTTTATCTGAAATAAATTATCAGTATCTAAGTTACACACATCTTTTCTGAATATTTCCTTAATGATTTGGCTTTCATTAACAGCTCCTTGTTTTGCAGAATTTGCTTATAAAATTTCTTGCAATTAAAGTTTATGTTCTATTTACCTTGTAATATATCTTCCATAGTAATCACATCAACTTATTTCATTCTTTGAACATTCATTAATGAGAAAAAATGTTCAACATTAGCTTTATGAGGTGGAATACTGAACACATATTGACATAAAGTCAATAACTCTAAGACATGTGAGTTTTTTAAAGCACATAAGTACTATCTTTCTTGACATAACTTGCTTTTGTATTCTTGAGGATCAGGTTGTATCTCAGACTATGAATTTTTAAAATGTTATTCACTGACAGAACATTGCTATAATTTTATTCTCTTCTTGACTGAACATGATGATTCTACTTAGTCCCATTCTGTAAGATTATTTAGCAACATCCATATAGAAGAATCAAATTCTTCAAGGGATGAAATCCATTTCAAAATATAGTCATAACATGGGGCGCCTGGGTGGCTCAGTGGTTAAATGTCTGCCTTGGGCTCAGGTCCTGATCCCAGGGTCCTGGGATCGAGCCCCGCATTGGGTTTCCTGCTCAGTGGGAAGCCTGCTTCTCCCTCTCCTACTCTACCTGCTGTGTTCCCTCTCTCGCTGTCTCTCTCTGTCAAATAAATAAATAAAATCTTTTAAAATATATATATATAGTCATGACAATAGCCATTAAGTTATTATCTTCAAGATGGATTTTTTTCCCCCACTTATTCCTAGGTAATATTATCTCTTTTAAAAACAGCCTAGGTATTTAAGGGATAACATTTTCACTAATTTTCTCTTTCATACATTCAACAAGTTCTTTTAAGCAATGGAGTACTCAATAACATTCTGTTCTCTTCTTTCAAGCTGCATAATCCTACTGCTAAAGAGATAATGAAGACTCTGAATAAGAAATACATAGACCACTCAATGGATTATTTTTTAATCTATTTATCTGGCGGGGGGGGGAAGCACAAGCGGGGGAGGGGGGGTCAGAGGCAGAGGGAGAAGCAGACTCCCTGCTGAGCAGGGAGCCCGATGTGGGGCTTGATCCCAGGATCCTGGGATCATGACCTGAGCCAAAGGCCGATGCTTGAGCCACTGAGCCACCCAGGCTCCCCTCAATGGGTTATTTTAAAAGTCAGCAAGAATTTGTGGGAACTTTTCAGAATTAAAGTATTATATCAGTGCTTCAAATAAGCCGAGGATTCTCTCAACTTCATTTGTTAGAGTCACTAACTTTTAGAATACAAGAGAACTGAATACTAAATGCAAAAAAAAAATTATAAAAATTCTTTAATTGTTCAGTTTGAACAGAATGCTGAAATAAGAAAATAATTTCATGACAATTACTGCCACTATAAAGGACACCAGGTGCTGTTCATCTTGTACAATATGGCAAAATGGCCAACACGACCAGAGATTCATTTGTGCCTTGTTT
Source organism: Eumetopias jubatus (assembly GCF_037043125.1). NCBI lineage: Eukaryota > Metazoa > Chordata > Mammalia > Carnivora > Otariidae > Eumetopias > Eumetopias jubatus. The sequence goes on along the minus strand of NW_028274809.1, from coordinate 65,488,786 downwards.
CAACTTCCAATAAACACTGCGCCTTTAGGCAAACATCCACCAAATTTATATTTTTATCTCTACCGAAAGTATAATTTTTTAAAATTTTATTTTATTATGTTATGTTAATCACCATACATTACCTCATTCGTTTTTGATGTAGTGTTCCATGATTCATTGTTTGCTCCATTCAATATGTGTCCTGTTTAATACCCATCACCAGGCTAACCCATCCCCCCACCCCCTTCTCCTCTAGAACCCTCAGTTTGTTTCTCAGAGTCCATATTATGATTAACTCCTAAGTCAGTAAGAGGGAAGAGTACTCACTGTGAACACTTGGTGAGAAGAGTCTAGGGAGGATACTAAGCACCTTACAGGAATGCCTCCCAGGACAAAGGATTATATAGCCCAAAATGTCCATCCTGTGAGTTGAGAAACTTAGGCGTAGAAATCACAATTTCATCTGGTGGCCTCTTTGATTTAGTACTGGCTTTGGTTCTTACAAAGTTTCTTTTTAATATCTAATTTGGCTCTAATTGTTTTTTACATTATCTAATTGCCATTTACATTGCAAACTCTCCTGAGTGGTGTTTTAGACTGCCATTAAATCCACAAAGGTAGTCACTTTTTTTCAAAGATTTTATTTATTTATTTGAGAGAGACAGAGAGAGTGAGAGAGAGAACACAAGGTGGGTGAGGGGCAGAGGAAGAAGCAGATTCCCCGCTGAGCAGAGAGCCTGACACAGGGCTTGATCCTGAGACTCAGGGATCACGACCTGAGCTGAAGGCAGATGCTTAACCGACTGAGCCACCAGGGGCCCCTAGTTCCTGTTTTCAATTAGAATCCTTCCACTCTCATTGGCTTTTTGGTCCAGGCTTTGGTACTCATATCAGAGTACTCCCTGTAAAGAATACCTGCACTGAGTGCTAGACCTTGTACACTGACACTAATTCATTTGGGAAATAGTATCTGATTGTTTCCATTATTTTATAAGGAACCATGACCTTGAAAAAATAAAGTGGAGAGAAAGCGGATTGGAGAAGAAGGTATATGCAATGACTATGAGTTGATTTAAGCAGGAAGATGAACAGATCTGTATTTCACGTTTTGCACAGTGCAGAGGGTGGCTTTACAGCAAAGAGATCAGCTAGCATGTGAATGAAACTGATATGCCTGAGGGTATGGTATGCTGTGGTGTAGAGGTATGGTCTTATTTGAGAGATCACGAAAAGACAGAATTGACAGTTGAATGTAAGACTCCAGGAGTGAGATGAGAAGCAAGGATTACTTTAAGCTGAGTTGGTCAACCAAGTAAATGCTCCCATAATTCCATATGGTAGGAAAACTAGGAGGATAAGGCTTGAACAAGGAAGGAAAAAGATGGGTTAGTACTTAGCCAGGCTGTTCTAGAAGTCATTACATGAGCCTGGCTTGGAAATAGTAACTTTGGAGTCACCAGAATATAAAGAACCATGTGAGGGGTGCCTGGGTGGCTCAGTCCTGGGATCGAGCCCCGCATCGGGCTCCCTGCTCCGCAGGAAGCCTGCTTCTCCCTCTCCCACTCCCCCTGCTTGTGTTCCCTCTCTCGCTGTGTCTCTCTCTATCAAATAAATAAATAAAATCTTAAGAAAAAAAAAGAAATATGTGACATTGACCAGGAAGATTCCTACTCTCCAGTAATTAATAGTCTTTAAGAAAGATTTGTATACAAATAACCATAATACAAGGCATGAGACAATTACTTAAATAGAAGTATTTAAAATGTATTTTGAGGGTGCCTGGGTGGCTCGGTTGGTTAAGCGACTGCCTTCGGCTCAGGTCATGATCCTCGAGTCCCGGGATCGAGTCCCACATCGGGCTTCCTGCTCAGCAGGGAGTCTGCTTCTCCCTCTGACCCTCTTCCCTCTTGTGCTTTCTATCTCTCATTCTCTCTCTCTCTCAAATAAATAAATAAAATCTTTAAAAAAAATAAAATGTATTTTGGGAACACAAGGAAATAGAAGTGAGTTTGAACTGGTAATAAGAAAGACAAGTCAGAATTCTACAGAAGAACATGGCTGAATACAGATTTGTAAAGGTTAGACTGTATAAGCCAGGCACCTTCTTTTTAACCCTACCTCCAATACTTAGAGGCTATGTCTCTTTGGTCAACTTACTTAACTGGGCGTCTCAGTTTACTCATCTGCAAAATGAGTATGAAAAGGATGTTGGACAATTAAATGAGTTAATGAATATGAATTTTTTAGAAGCATACCTGAAACAGTAAGATCACAGTAAATGCCTATGATAACTGTTGTTATTGTCATTATTAATCAGGCAGAGGGAACAAAATGAACCAAGGCATCAATGCATGCATCAGAACACACAGAGCAAGTTAGAGCAATGATGAGAGGCCTGTGGAGTACTTGGTAGCACTCTACCAAGGTATGAACTGGCACTTGCTAGCAGAGCAGTAGTGAGAGGCATTCCCCTTCCACGGCAGACTTTTCGGTAATCAAGGTAGCACTGCACATCCATACAAGTCCTAGGAGATGAGGATGATGTTGAACAAGCGTGGGAGTCACACCACTTAAAAGCTGCATGTTTCACCAGTTATAACAACTCTGCATGAAAGGGGCATGCCCACTCATTAAGGGTGGCCCAAGGTAAGACAATCTCATCAGGCATTTAGAGTTCTACCTGTTCAGATGGGCCCTACTAATCTGAGATCATTTTTCACCTTTTGTTCAGTTTTCCCTATCTTTAACTGATACTAGAGGTTACTGTTACAGCCCATCTAATGTACAGATGTACAATAGCACTATACCTATAGCACTTGTCCCGTCTTCTCCACGCAACTTTCATTTATTTTTTAAACCTTTATTTTGAACAAGTGATTCACAATGCCCTTGTGCCTTACTATGCAGATGTTACTTTGATCACTCAGTTTAGTTGAATTTTTTCAATCTTCTCCACGATCAAGTTCCTCACTTTACCTTTGTTGCTGTTAAAGGAAGATAGCTTAGACCATGGAAATCCTGTTTGTCCTCAAACATTTGCGTACTAATTTTAGTATCCATCGGCGGATCTTGTGTGCAATATTTATTACGGTGGTGTTTGATGACTGGTGATTCTATCTCAGGAGCCTCTGTTAACGTGAGTAACAGGACTTATTGATATCATTCACACATTTTTATGTGTTTCCACGGAAACAGAGCCAGAAAGTTAACTGAACGTCGAATTACCACGGAGAATGAGAAAGGGTAACGTTAACCTTTTACCAACGGACACTGGAAGCTTCTTAGGCTACAGAGCAGATTGTGAAGTGCAAACAGATGTAAAGGAGGAGAAAGGGAAAAAGTGGAGAATAAGAAGTTTCTAAACTGAGTGTCAGGGTATAGCTGAGGATTGTTCAATATATTTTGCTGGAAAAAAAAATCCTTTCTGCCTCTAGTTCTTCTCTTTAGAACTCATATCAATTCTTGGAGTCGAGCAGGGTTGGATGTGTACCTTTGGCCCTTTTTTATTTCCCTGTCTCTCCTCTCAGAACACTGTGGTTACTCCTTCCTCCTCCAGCTAACGTGTTTACTTCAGAATCTGTTCTTTTCAATGGAAGCACTCATCACACTTTGAATTATTTGCTTCATGTCTATCTTCTTGGCCATGTGGTCAACTCTGTGTGGCAGTGACCAAATTTATTTTGTCTCCAGTACGTAGCATAGTGCCTAGAACATAAATATTGACATATATTAATACTATTAAACAAATGAAATAGAATGGTTAAGTTCTATAGTATTATGTGTGTGCTATTCTAGATACACTAAATGTTACATGGGCTTCCATGAGCCAGTTGTGGAAATACTACATATTCCTTACAGGAAAATGTATTCTGAATTCCTAATGAAAACCTTATAAATGAACACCTTATAAGTGAACTTCTACAATGCAACTCAATAGCATGCTTCTGACAAGAATTTTCCTTTCTATGAATAAAGTTTAAAATAGAAAAAGTGTCCCTCTGTAAACTATCTTACTTGATCTGATTAACAGACTTTTGAAAATATCAATATTCTAATGTTCTTCTTAATTTTAAACAAGCAAAGTGAAAAAAATAGCATCACTTAGTTAATAAAGACCATCATAATGTAGCAGAAAAAGTACTAGTATGAACCTTAAAAATACCTCTATTCATATCCTGGCTCTTACTTTGGTCATCTATGAGACCCCGAGCAGATCACCCAGCTTACCCTAGTACCAGTTACCTTACTTGGAAAATGTAAAAGTTAAATGATGACCTTTAATTTCTTTTCTGGTCTAAAAAGTGTATTTAAATAGCTATGACTTTTCTGAATTTGTGATACTACCAGAATTTGTTTAGCACATTTTGAATAAAAAGCGCAGTGTCAGACGATTATTTAATAAATCCTTCAGTAGTATTTGATAATGAGAATGCCTTTTGAGACGATAAAAAATAAACTAAACTTAGCCCATTATGTGGAACAAAAGAGGAAATATGTGTGTTCTAATATTCATTCTTGCCTTTCTCTGAGAATCCTGAGTAATCTGCCCAGTGGAAAAACTGCAGTACCCAGTTATCCTAACAGGTGGGGGTGAGATAAGTACTGATGAAAGAAATATGAGAAGTGTTGCATGAAGTTTCCTCGCAGATGCCTGAAAAAGGAGAATTTGAGTCCTTCCTCCTCTCTGTTGCCTTGAATTTGAATATTGGCACTCCAACAATCAATCATCGTGGACCGCAACGTGACCAGATTGGAAGTCAGGAGTAACAGAACAGAAAGACAGAAGGATCTGTGTACTCATGATGTTATACACACACACTACCCGTTCTGGAAGTCTACCTTGGGTTTCTGTTAAGTGAAAGGATAAAATCTGGGAGTTTAAGCTACTGTGTTCAGGTCTCTAATATTATCAGCTGCATCTAACTCCAAATGACACTAAAACAATATTCAATAGCTATCAAATTAAGTAGCTATTGAATTAAGTGATACTAACTGATACATGTTAAATTAAACTGATTAACTCAGAATATATAGTTATACTTAGTAGCATCAAATACAACACTGAAACATATTTTGTATGCTTCTGTTCTTTTACATTTATCAAACTTTGATTTTTCACAATTATTCTTAATTTTAAAAAATTATTTTAATCAGTGCTTGATATGTTACCATATAGATTGGTTCTCTCAAAAAGCACAGATTTGATGAATTTCAGAGGGCTAGAAAAACAATTCCATAACTGTACAACTTTAATACCATAATTTTTCCAAAGAGAAATATAAAGCATGGAGCAACTGTCTTAGGTAACATTCAAAAGAAGGTCAAGGCACGTCAAAATTTCAGTTTTTTTTTTTAATATTTTACTTATTTATTTGACAGAGAGAGAGAGAGAGAGACATCGAGAGAGGGAACACAAGCAGGGGGAGTGGGAGAGGGAGAAGCAAGCTCCCCGCTGAGCAGGAAGCCCAATGTGGGGCTCGATCTCAGGACTCCGGGATCATGACCCGAGCCGAAGGCAGATGCTTAATGACTGAGCTACCCAGGCGCCCCAGCAAAATTTCAGTTTTACTTAGAAGAGAATTCCATGGAATATACACACAAATACAAATATTTTAATAAGACTTCAATTACAGTGTATAAAGACCTTGGTCTAAATGATCTGTATATGAATGACTATATTGCAGCAATTTTTCCTAATTGGTTTTCCAAGACCAAAAATACTAAAATCTATTTTATAGCCTATAAATAAAAAGAAAACTTGAATACTTTAAGAAGACTACATTAATTACTATCCACCAAGGCTCAACAATTCTCAACAATTATTAATCATCTTGATTTAATATGCAAATCTCAGATCGCAATTAGCAGACTCATCGTTCTGAAAGAACAGGGCCAGCAAAGCCAACATTAAAATTTAACCATCAATCAAGTTTTAGGATGCAGCAAATATTTTAAAATGCACCTCACTCTAATGGAGCAAAATACTATTTAGGTCCTTAAACATTTCTGCTTTTCCAGGACTAAATTTAGGATAATTAAAAAAACCTATTTCATATATATTCTATATCATATATATCCTGTTTTGTGTTGGTTTTATTTGGGGGTTTACTGTTTTGGGGCATGGCATTTTTAAGGCTGGGACAATTAAAATTCTATATTGGGGACAGATGATACTTGTTAAGTTTTCATTTGTAAACCACTCCATATGAACAAACTGCAATGCTGGTTAAAATTCTATAGAAGTTCTTTTCACAGTTTTTGACTAAGTCCCACAGTGCAAACTATATTTTACTTATATCTGAAACAAAGTTTCACAAAAAAAATTTATTCTTATTACAAGTAATACTCATGTTCTCTCTTCTAGTCCACCCCCATTAGTGTGCATGCATGCATTAAATCTGCACGATACAATTCACTAAAATCCTGTTTAAAAATACTACTCTAGAATGATTAGAGTTTAGAGAAAATCAGTCAGACCTCTCAATTTGAAAGTAAGGAAATGGAAGCATCACCTCGAGGTTACTTTGTTCAAGATGACAGAGCTCTGTATAGCCGAGCCAGGCCTAGGACTGAGATCTGTTTATCCTCAGTCCTGTGGGAAAAGAGCTAATACTAGATGAGGAGTGTCTGTGTTATTAAAAGTTCAAATTATAGAAGTATATGGCTTAGAATATGTACTGGTCAAAGAGTCTTAGCAACTGAATCACTGAAGTTTTTTTATTTTATTTTACTTATTTTTCATTTGGGGGGCACTTTTTAAGTTTTTATTCCAGTTACTTAACAGACGGGGTGTATTAGTTTCAGGTATATAATATAGTGATTAAACAATTCCTGAATCATTGAAGTTTTTAACTGATGATTCATTTGGCTTTTTTCAGCAGGCTTGAGTTTAGAAATTCAATCAGTAAGTAGTTTATTTGGTAAACTGTACTTGTAATTAAATAAAACAATCCCCAGACACTTAATTGAAGAATGCCTACCCATCAGTAACACCTACAAGCCACATTTTGTTGGTTTGTTTATGTCACATTTCTGGCTTCCTGCTCTTTGAAAATCAAATTTAAAATGACAGGCAGGTTGCTCTTAACTTCCTTAAAGGCATGAACAAGTAATTGCAAACTCTCTGATACTGAATATATCACAGAAAAGGCTCATTTTGTAGATAGTAATCTTTTATTGATAGCAACATAAGTTGGGAATTTCTAAATTTGTAATTTAGAGCTTATAGTAATTAAAATTAATAAAAATGCAAAAACAGGTGAGGAGAGGGGACATTAAAGAAATGCTGTGAAGGAAATGCATTTTCTTAGAATTTTGTTGATATATAGCAAATCTCTAGGTCCTTGCATTTTTATAGGCCCTGCCCCTAAGTGTAATGAATTTATGAAGGTGGAGGAGAAGCTTCTTAAATCTATTACCCATTTATCCCAACAAGTCTCTATATTTAAATAAAAAGGAAATACATTAATATCAACAAAATTGAGTCTCTTGCATCTAAGTGTCTGCTCAATATGTATTCATTAACTGCAAACTCACCATTGCAAAGAAAAAAAATTAATATTATTATAAAAATCACCTTAAGAAAAATCAGCTTTTTATTTAAGTAACTTTTATATTATAAAATGGTAACAAAATAAACGAGAACCTTAGTTCTCTGTATATTTTTACAATATTTCTTTTTGAAATTAGTCTACTGTCTAGAGGGGCAGCATATTATAATTTTAAAAATCTGCTGTGTTGTTACAAAAGCATGTTGGCTTTACCATTGCTCTGTGAAAAGCAAGTGATTTATCCTCTCAGATACCTAGGTACTATACATTTCATTTCACTGGTAAGGAACCTACCTGGCTAATCTGTTGGCAAGAGGGCACAAATAAGTTAAGGCATATCAAAAAACTGGTTAGTTTTATTCTAGAGCATCATAACTAAGAAGAAAGAAAAGGAAGGAAGGAAGGAGAGAAAGAAAGAAAGAAAGAGAAAAAGAGAGGGAGGGAGGGAGGGAGGGAAGGAGGGAGGAAGGGAAGGAGGGAGGGAGGAAGGGAGGGAGGGAGGAAGGGAGGAAGGAAGAAGGAGAAAGAGTGAGAAAGGAAAAGAAAGCAATTGGATAATCTGTCTTCTTAATGAAAGTGAGTGAAAACAAAACCCCCAAATAATACAAACTGGGAAGAATGTAATTTTAGAAATTTTACAATTTATATTGACTGCATTTGACATGGGGTTTGCTCCAAGCTATGCAATTGTCACATTGATATAGATTATTTAAAAGCAAGCTGCATGGGCATTTTCACCAAACATTGTTTCTACATCAACTCCACTACTACTTCTCCCTCAGTTTTACTTCTTCTCTTTCACCCAGTTCTTCTGATTCTTGGTTTCTAATTTTTATTTTATCAGGTTTCTAGTATTTTAGAATCAGGCCTCTAATCACATCATAAAGTTTATTTCTTGACACATAAATGTATGCCAAGAATGTGGCATCATATACTTCCTCTATATTTTATTCTTAAATCTGTATTTCTTTGTATTTTTCACAGACATTAATATGCCAACACATTTTCTAAAGAAGTAATTTCTTTGGGGAACTTTCTTAATTGATAGTACCCTTTTAGTAAAAAAAAAACAACCCTGAAAATATATTTCACATTCATGGCTAACATAGACATATGTATGTAAAGATACATTTAATTACAATGGTTTTACAATTTTCGCAACCCTTTCACATATAGCAATGTTCTGATATGTAAAATGCAAATATTCTTTTCTTTTTTTTTTTTTTTTAATACAAATGGTTACATCAAGGGTTATAGAGTTCAGTATTTGCCAAGTCATGTTTAAGGAAATATTGGAGCTATAACCAGAAGTCAAGTTTTGAGCTTTGAGTTCAGTGCCTTCTACCACTTCATACTACTTAAGATAGGTCATTTTGATAGTGGGTGATGAAGAATTAGCAACAATAAGCCTAATATTTACTCTTTTAATAAAAGGGCAGCAGTTTAGCTAATATGCCTAAACACATACATAAATCTTTTTGTTTAAAAACTCTTATAAAGAGACACTGACAGGAGTTCATGGGAATGAACTAGGTCTATTTGTGAATAAATTCTTAGTTCACAGTTGCTGTGGGAAAAAATGAAGGATCCAATTACAAAGTCTGAAAGGTTTCCTATTATTAGTGGCTATTATATTACTTCTGTTTATGACATAATACAGAGGGAAGGAAAAATGGGAGAGGAATTGCTGGTTCATTTCTTCATTATTTTCCTAATTCCTTTTTTACTAACAGCTTACATTTCAAGGAAGCCAAGCTATCATCATTTCATCAATAACATTAACCTGTCATTTCATTCAGAAAATATGAGGCAAGTTTTGGTCTTAATTTTAAGAATACTAGGAGATCCTCATCTCTCTTATATTGTCTTGTAAGCATACTTGCAAAACAGTGTGGTCAATACACAGGAAATGTCTCAGACTTAAATTTGTGTGTGTGGCATAGGTAAATACTTAACCAAAGTCATAATTAATTGAGTGATGACAGTATATACTTTCTAAAAATCTTTCATGAAGATACTGTTTTTGACATTTGAGAAATTATGATGTCTTTCAAATAGAAAAAAAAGAAAAGCAAATAAACATAAGCTCACATGTTTAGAATATATAATATTATTTTAAAATAATATAGAATTATTGGATTATTTCAAGTTTGTGCAGGAAACACAAGTGATTTAGATCAGTGGTAGAACCAATCTATTCAATAAATCCCATATAGAGATGTTTCTGTTGTTTGGTCACTTTCTGATATAACAAGCCAATAATGACCCCTACAACGTGCCAACAGTCAATTCCTGTACTTGGTTTCCCTGCCTTTCCTTAAGATGATGACAGTTATACGATGATGTTTTCAATTTAAGAGAATGTCCCAGACTCATTTTTACTAGCAAAATGATACTAACAACAACAACGATAATAATAATAATAAATTGAGGGACGCCTGGGTGGCTCAGTGGATTAAATGCCTGCATTTGGCTCAGGTCATGATCCCAGGGTTGTGGGATCAAGTCCCGTATCAGGCTCCTTGCTCAGCAGGGAGTCTACTTCTGCCTGCCATTTCTCATGCTTGTGCTCTCTCTCTCTGACAAATAAATACATAAATAAATAAATAAATAAAATCTTATAATAATAATAATAAATTGAGCATCTTCCAATACATGAATTTATACTATTGTTAAATTTTAAAGAATCTACATGTCAACTGTAGAATATTATATATATTAAAAATATATATAAAATTGGGTGCCTGGGTAGCTCAGTGACTTAAGCGTCTGCCTTTAGCTCAGATCATGATCTCGGGGTCCTGGAATCGAGACCCACGTTGGGCTCCCTGCTCAGCAGGGGACTCTGCTTCTCCCTCTCGCTCTGTCCTTCGCTCGCTCATGCACACTCACTCTGTCTCATTCTCTCTCAAATAAATAAATAAAATCTTAAAATATATATATAATTGAAAATTTAAAGACACTGATTAAAAAAAAACTCTTCTAGCATCCTTCTGATGTGTGCATATTCCACTTGGAGACCACAGATTATGCCTTCCACATGTCCAAATCCCAACCTATTTGACAAGTTCAGCTCATGTCTCACATCCACCAGCCAAACTTCCCTGGAGTACTCTGACAAACATGCCCTCATCTATTCTTACCTTCATATTACAAAAATACATTTTTCAAACAGCATACATCTAGTTTTAAAACTAGCATTCTTTCAGTATCAAGATTAATTGTAACATCTTCTGTTTAACATCTTTCTAGGTGTTGTAAAATTAACTAGTTTAGTGCAGGTGAAAATTCTTATTCAAATGAAATAATTATAAGACTAATTTTTTGGTGCGGTGAAAAAGAGAGCACACAAAGTTTTTGTCATAGCCTCTGCTAGTTTTACAGGAGAAAATTACATATTTGGCATAACCCATTTAGAATTCTGATGTTTTATTTTGAAAAGAAAACAAGAAGTCTTTACATATGCAAAAACTAAGCTTTTAAGAAATATTATATATGCCAATTTTTTTTTTTTTTAGAGAACTGGGAATGTTTGTGTTTTGAAGGCGAAGTTTCATGCAAAATATTTGCCAAATACCTTTGCTGGAAAAGAAAAATAAATAAATAAAATCTTGCTTTTATTTTTTTTCCAAGAATTATTCTATACATTTTAAAATCAGGCAAGAGGGAGCCTTTGGTGTGAGGAATACAGCATAGTATTAGCAAGCCTGAGTTGAAATTCCAGCTCTAACATATTCCGGTTGCGTGCAATGGACAAGTGCCTTTACATTTCTAAATGTAATCAGATTCCTCCTCTGAGAAGTGGAGAGGACAATAGAGTCCATCCTCATGTTACTGTGTGCATTACAATAGGTAATGCATATAACACCATCTACATTATATAAATACTTTATAATACAAAGTGCTGAGAGAAGTGTTGAGCACAAGAAGCACTCAATAAATATGAAATCTCAAAATGCTAAGGTCAATTCTATGCTTGTGTGAGATAACAGGCTAGGGTCAAGGGGGATTGGCTGAGCGTAGGTCTTTCCTTGGAGAAATACTAAGCGTTCCTAAAGGAATCCTATTCATTGCATTAGCTTCAGTAGCATCATATTCCAATCAAGCAAACTAAACTGGCACGGATAACTGCTTAATTGAAAAATTATTAACCATATTACATCACTTAGAATAAATGAAGCATCGTTAAAACCTTGTTTTGATATTTTTAACTTCATAAACAACATTTCACTCCTGAAAAAGATACCATTAACCATCACCTAGGAGTTAACATAAATGTGAAACATGAGAAACCACAAAGTAAAGCCTTTTGGTGAGAAGGCATCTTATGAAACTAAGGATTTGTAATATTTACATTAGCTTTGAAAGGGGTCTTCCTAGTCATCCTTCAGGAGAATCGTTCAACCTTGCAAGAATACTGGTCTTGGCCGACAGAAACTAGAGAATAAATTTTAAGAAGATGTATCTGAGCTGTATAAACAATCATCATACCAGCAAACAAAATTTTCTGCTGCTATATTTTTTTTCTCCACTGCATGTAACATCTGATTTATTTCAACATTCCTTTTAGTGATCCCTTTCATGTGTGTTTTATCAAAAGCCACCTAAAATTCTTTGTGCAGACAGGAAAAAAAAAATAAGCTAACAAACCCAGAGATGGAAATTTCCATCACTGATGTCATAGATGTGACTTTAGATGAGAAAACCCAATATATGTGGGAGGACAAGGTCACTAAACATAAAATTCTCTGCCTCTGATGTGAAGCAGGAGTGCAAGTCAGAAAGCAGTTGAGTCATGTCCTTTGTTATCTTGGCAAGCAGCTTCTTCTCAAGGCACCAAAACGGAGCTTTGACCATGTTTCAGACCTTATTAAATTGATAAATTAGATTTGAGCTCCTTGTATTGCAAATATACCCCCAGTTACTCCAGGAGTTAAAATCTCACAGCTGTCATGGAAAACGGGAACCCAGTGGCCTAAATAGGGATTTCTGCTATCATCTGTATGGGAGAATATCAAGCAAATTGCTGCTCTTTGATACATATCTTGATTTAATGGTACCCAATGTTCTTTCATAGAATTTCTATTCTTAGGCTATTCTTTAGGACATTTTGTGACAAAATTGGTAGTGACTTGTGATGTGCATGGGCCAGAAAATTAGCCAGTGATAAGGAAGCTCATACAAAGCTGTAAAGGTCATCAGGAAAGAATAGAACATCTGAGAGTAGGCGGAGTTGTGCTATAGAAGAAAATGAATATATCTACATCTACATCTATATCTATAAACAGAGAGAGAGGGAGGGAGAGAGCAGTTACTTTCTGTTCAATGCTGTGTTAGAAATGTAATCTCCTCAGTGACACTAAGAATGTTTTTATCCTCATTTCAATTCATGGAGAATTAGAGATTTCATTCGATACTACTAGAAAAGGATAGAAGCAGGCTTTAAACTCAGTTCTAGCTCTGTTGAATGTGTTCACTATGTCGAGGTCAGCAGGCTCTTGAAAAAGTGGGGAAAAATAGGGAAAGAGGGATTACTGACTGACAAAGATGTAAGTTACAAGCAAACACAACAGAAATATTTCAAATCAATAGAGGAATAAAAAAAAGGTATATTTGCCAGAAGTTCCTGTTGCAGATGAAGGTATCTGTTGCTTTCCTTCTTTCTGATGTCCCCCAGTTTTTTTTTTTTTAAGATTTTATTTATTTATTTGAGAGAGAGAATGAGATAGAGAGCATGAGAGGGGGGAGGGTCAGAGAGAGAAGCAGACCCCCCGCTGAGCAGGAAGCCCGATGCTGGACTCGATCCTGGGACTCCAGGATCATGACCTGAGCCAAAGGCAGTCGCTTAACCAACTGAGCCACCCAGGCACCCGGATCTCCCCCAGTTCCATGTTGCCATGATATCCTTGGTTGTGTAGTTCCCAACTATCCCACCTCCCAGAATAAAACTACAGTGCCTTGCCTATGTCTTTCTATTTTCACCACAAGAGGACATCTTTTTACAACAGAAGTTATTAGCTACTAGGGGGGAAAAAAAGACTGCTTAAACATAGGCATTGTAAATTACACTCTGCAGTTCTTCTCACTGAAAAAGAACTAGACCTAGCATTCTCCCTGAATCTCGGGAATATTCTGCACTTAAAACGACCACCATGGAACATGCAATAAAGTTCTATGGCATCAGAGCTGCTAACTGGGATTTATAGGCTGCAGAGCTCTTGTCATCTGCCTTGAAACTACCAAGATGGAGAATTCTGTCCTGAAATATGAATAAGGAGTGTCTCATCCTCCTGCTCTCTGATCCTCTCGATTAACCTGTGCTGCTGTGGGAGGTAATTTGTCTCACTACTTGCAAACAAACAAGGAAAGATGGTTCAGTGATGCCCTAACACTTGGCAACTCTTTCCTGCCTTAGTCAATATTTCATAAAGGCCATGGGCTTGGACAAGAGGTAGAAAAATGGAGCAGATCATCATGAAAATCTTCACATGATTTAGCTGCAACCTTAATTCCAAAACTTAATACCAAAGACCATGAACGTTTTCTCTTTTTTTCCCAAACGAATCTGCCATGACTTGGCATTTCTCAAAGATCATTTCAGTCTTGCCTCGGGAAAACTGAACACAAACACAACTCACCCTTCATTCATCTCAAAAAAGTAAGAGAATTTACTAAGATTCTTGATGCCCTAACACTTGACCCCTCTTTCCTGCCTTAGTCAATATCTCACAAAGGCCATGGGCTTGGACAAGAGATAGAAAAACGGAGCAGATCATCATGAAAATCATCTCATGATTTACCTTAATTCCAAAACTTAATACCAAAGACCATGAACCTTTTCTCTTTTTTTCCCAAACGAATCTACCATGACTTGGCATTTCTCAAAGATCATTTCAGTCTTGCCTCAGGAAAACTGAACACAAACACAACTCACCTTTCATTAATCTCAAAAAAGTAAGAGAATTTACTAAGATTCTTAATGTTTTTAAAACAACTCCATATTATATGACAGAAAACGTATCAGGCATTTTTAAGGTATACAATGCTTGAGCCATGTCGACGACACAGAGATGGGCCTCCAGGGGCATTTCTCCTAATGAATGAGAGGTGCTCTGCCCAACTGTTTGTGAAAAGATATGGTTCAGCGGCTACCTTGACAACAAAACCAGCACATTAGTGACCTGAGGGACTTCAGAGATACCTGCTATTGTTTGACACCAAAAGGAATTGGAAACTTACTAAACATAGAGCAGGTGCAGAGAAACCTATCATTGTTCTCTCTCTACAGCATGGGTTCAGGTGGGAATCGAGCTCATTGTAAAGGGCAGATAATATATATAAAAGTACATAATAAAGTATATGACTTCTAATAACAGGTGGAAAAGCCAGCAGAGGAAAGACTCAGAAAGATAACAAAAACATAGAAAAATGGACATCTGTACAATAGTTCTGAGACAGTCTTTCAAATCATTTGAGCCTCAGGCTGGACAGAACTCAGTTTGCTTCAAAAGCTGGCTATTTCAAATAAAAATAGAATGGGGAACGGCGACCGAGACTGAGTCACCCACGAGTCTGCCACATTTCCCACATCAATCTGATGACACCTGACTGGTCTACTTTTTAAAATGTTTTTGTGTATGATGGTGACCCTGATTTAACAAGAATGGCATTTAGAGACACAAGAAGTATCAGCACTGTGAGTTTGTCTGAAATCTTTAGGCACTGGGCCGCCACTCTCTCTCTTTCCATCTACCTCGCCCACGGCCCTCTCCCTCCTCCTTTTCTTCTCCAGGATCTGATATTTTTAGAGTATTCTGTTGTTTCTACTTACACTTATAACTCCTGAATCAAAACATGAAATATTTTCATCATGTCGAGTAACTATTTAAGAATACAGAGGAAAACAATTTCACAACATTGTCCAAGGTCCAGGAGGTTCATGAATCATTGCTCTTAGAAAGCCTTTCACACTCAGGGGACATTTTTTTCAGGCAAGCAGTCACACTGGGAGATTAGTGTTCCTAGTGGGTGATGTACCTCCTGTACAAGTTGTGTTTGTTTTTCCCAGCTTAGTAAAGTGCTATTTAAGTGGACCCCTGATTGAGGTGAAAAGCCTTGAGTTCAATGCTATTTAGAATGCCTCTGAACTAAGTGTTTCATAATTAACTAATTAATGCTCAAAACACACCTGCAGCACTGTTAGTACTACTCCATCATTCTTCCTGAATTATAAACACATTAAGCCTTTATGTGAAGTAATCAATAAATGACAACACTGAAAATAAATCCAGGAATCAGTATCTAAAGTACCTGGAATTGACTGGTGGTAGGCTATCCTCCCCTAACCCCATCATTCAAATGCACATTAAATTCATGTCCCAGAATGTAGTCTAGCACATTCTGATCTTGAGCTTTTATAATGGGGTCATAAGGATACAGAAAAGGATAAACATTAAGAAAAATATAGGATAGGTGTACCAGATAAAAAACATGGCACCCAGCTGAATTTGAATTTCAGATAAACCCAGGACCTATATAAAGAAACTGGCAGCTTTTCTTGAGCATGTTCCAGAAGGATGGAGCCTTTTTCCTACAAGATGGTGGGGGACTCAAATGAGGTACACACTGAGGGACAAGTGGGAGAGATACTGCCCATTTCACAGCTGACAGCCTGCGACTCTCAGACAGGATACCAGGCAGCAGTCAACTCATGAGCCCGCGAAGATAGCTAAGGTACCACCTTTGTACATGTGCAATTGTTTGTTGATTGTTATATAGAGGGTTTTCTACAAACCAAGAATGAGAAGGCTTTCCACTGTAAAAATATTTTTAAAAAACCTATTTTCCAGCCAGGTATGTCATTTAGGTTCAGTATACGTATCTAACTTTTCATATACTCTTATAGTACCCTGCTCATTTAAATGACACTACTCATCAGTAGCCAGGGCTAGAAATGACTACATTTATTACCTGGGGACTCAGAATAGTCTTAACGTCTAATCAACAAGTCCTATTGATTCTTCTTTCTAAATCATCCCTAACTCATTCCCTTTTATATCCCACAGCTTTTCTCTTTCTTTCTTTGCCTCTTAACTGCATTACCACAATAGTCTCCTAATTTCTAGGTTTACAGTGTTTTCCTCTTATCTATAGGCTACATATTCATCAGAGTGGCAAACAGAAACTGACCACATCACTTCTCTATTTAAGTCATCAATGGTTTCCCCCAGGGTTTATGAGATTAGCCCAGAAGAGCCTTTCCTAAACGGTCCCAGTCCCATTCCCTGCAATTCACCCCACCCACCCATCCAAGACTGGCTTCTTCAAGAACCTAAGGACCACTTCCCTAAGTCTCCAAAGTAGCTACTCTCATCACGATTTGACATTTTATTCATCTTTCTACTCTCAATATTTAGCCTAATGAGGCACATAGTAGGTGGTCAATAAACATTGATTCAATGGCTATACACTCTTTTCTCTTTTCTTTACTTCAGAAGGAAGGGAACAGAAAAGGTGAGGAACAGCTCAAAACTGAAATCCTCAATGAAAGAAAAACAGTCAAAAAGCTTATAATGTGTTTTCCACTTCCCTCTTGCATTTATTACTTTCTATGCAACTAATTTTATTTGTTATTTATTTATTAATTAATTCTATATTGAACCAGATGTTGTACTTCTAGACTGAGCACTTTCTCCTCATCTTGCAATTTAGGAATATTAAACAATCTCAGTGGCCAGAGGAAATTAAAATATCGTCAATTCTGCAAATTAGAGTATCTCCACTACATTTTAAATTAGGGCACAACTTTACCAAACACTCTAAGTAGATATTGGCAGTAACGTTCTATAGGAACCTAGCAAAACTGTATCTATAAAAATGTTTCAAATTAACATGATAGGTCTGCTATACTTTCAGTTGAAAGCCTTTATACTCTTGGTTCATAGACTTGACTCTAACTTAGTGTGCGATAGCTAAACCATCTCTAGGCACCAAAAACATTTATAGAATGAGTAGTTTTGACTAGGACATCTCTATATTCTATATTCCTTTCAGTATGAAAATTGTATTCCATTTTTCCTGCATGTGTAATTTATAGGTAATTTGAGTATGTTACATAATCACAGAGATTATCAAAGAGGCTAGTAAGGATGCCCCTTTGGGCACTTCATATTCATTCTTGTCTGGGTTTTGACTGTGACACCTCTCTTGGTGTATAATATCCCCACCACTTGGTCTCATGAAACCAGACGTCCCTATATGTGCCTCAGCAGCAGAAAACACAATAAAATCAGAGCTGCCTGCCTTCATCTCTGCTGACTTTGAAGGTTTAGAAATTTAACAGAGAGAAATTTTGATTTGGGTGGTAGGAATTAGCATGTATAGAGGTGTGCTCAGGAATTCACTAATGAAAAATTTTAAATGACAATTACTTTTGATCACTTCTTTAACTGTGCTTCCTATTATCTTGGTCCATCAAATTAAACTCTCAGGGACTCAGTGTAAAATACGGAGGTAGACCATAATTTTTGAAGACTCCTTCAACCTAGGATTCCATGATTGTAAACACATTCTCTGTCAGTCATTTTGCAATTGCTTGCTAATGGTCACCAAGGAAAAAGTGAATGCATGTATTACCTCAAGTGGGTTAGTAGCAAGTATATTAATATATGATGGGCATCATATTATTAATCAAATACAGTTATAACAAAGAACGAGAAACAGGAATTTCTAGAACTTTAAATATAGTCAAGGTTAATGCTATTTGATATTATGACTAAATTGTCTTTAAACATCATTTTAACAAAAAAAAGAAAGCTTTTTTGGAAAGCTAAGGGAAATTTTCATGAACACACATACAGAAATATACTTTTTCTAATTAGATATTTAAGACATATATATCAAATGAAAAAACATAACTTGGGAACACAGAATCTTTAAAATATAACCTGAAATATGAAATTCCTATAACATAAAGAATAATATAAAACAAAAACAGTAAAGAGGGATGAACAAGTCAGAAATCTTTCCTTTGTAATGTGTTATCAACCACACAAGTACTTCATAGTTCATAGAACATCACAAACTACATAAATCTCAACATGAAAAAATGTCTTCCGGCAACTGAACTGAAGAATTTAGAGATGATACATGTCAAAAGGTAAAGATGTGTTTCTTTTTCAAGCAGAGAGATGGGTCACATGATGATGTTCTATTGTAATATCTTCATGGCTCCCTTGCCAAAAGACTGATGTATATTTAATCACTTTATCTAATGGATGTGATTTCTCAAGTCACAGTTACCCATTAGGAAAGCTCTTGCTCTGGTTCAGCTCAGCAATCTGATTACATTTCCTGACTTTGTGGTTTCAGAGAAGCAGAGCTAGTGGAGAATTCCCTGGCTGATCCATCTGTCTTTGCTATGGACAAATGAATACAATATGATCGTCCAAGTCATTATGGTTGGGGGCTGAGTAGAAAAATCATGTAGATTCACAAAGTCCGAACCTTTAGAGCCAGGTGCCCATATGGTTAACTTTAATTACCAAAGAACAGACCCAGTATTTTATTTTTTTAAAAAATGCCTTATCCTTCTTGATTGAAATAGGAAAAATTCCATTCTAGAGATTTAAATAATTACTATGAAGCACATCATCAGTGTATCTGACGCACTTTCTCCTCATCTTGCAAATGAGGAGAATGTTATTTTTGCAAAATATGCAAAATGCAAAATGCAAAAAATCTTATTTTTTGCAAAATAACACAGTAACACTTGAGAAGCCTTTTTTTTTTTAATTCCAGTATAGTATGATATGGTGGGTTTTTTTGTTTTGTTTTGTTTTGTTTTACTGTTTTAAGACATAGTAAAAAAATATGAGGGCTAAGCGATGTTAGAAATACTCTTTTCCACTGTCCACCTTCTTCAGGCTGTTCTTAAGAAACACATACAATGTAATGAACACTGGGCATTATACGCAAATGATAAATCACTAAATTCTATCCCTGAAACTAATAATACAGTATATGTTAATTAAATTGAATTTAAATAAAGAATTTAAAAAAAAAGAAAGCAATGTTGGAACAATACTTGGTGTGGCTAAAAAAGAAAACTTATACATGTAAGAAGGAAAAAAAACTGCTAACTCAGAAGATTGGTAAGTTTTCCTATCATAATTTAATGGAGTGTCATTCTTACACAGCCCTACCTAAGACAGCTTAATAAAAAATGTAAAACAGATAAATCCATACTGATTTAATGATGTACTTTTAAAGATTGCTCTACTCAACAAATATTTACATGGTTGGTAAATGCATTCCTTTATTGAGACAAGAAATAGGGCATATAAAATATGATCTAAATAAGAGGTAAAGTTCAAAAAGTGAAATACCACAGCAAATTAATGATAGTGACAAATTAAAAACATAGACCTAGCATTAAGAGCAGAGTGCAGCACAACTGAAACTAAAAAACCAAATAATGCATTAGCAAGGACCTTATATCCCATTGTGAAATTCTGCAGCATTTAGGAAAGCAATCCTCAATTACAAAATATTAGCCATTAACTAAAATACACGCGTCACGTTTATTCTTAAATCGTCTTCATTAGAATTTTAACGAATTCTTTAAAAAATACTGTTTCAAATTTGTTAATTTTTCTCCTTAGCTATTACAACACTGTAAAATATTCTCCTATATCCTGAGCAACATACCATTGCTCTACAATTTTAAGGAGATATCAAGACTTTCATGTTAATTACGCTTTTAAAAAGGGAAGAAATTCCAAACAGAACCTATTTTAGGAATCCCAGTGTTCCACCTGAAAGGGGTCTCCAGGTTTCTGCGCTTCTGCATTCTGTTGCCCCCATCAGTTGAAAACTGGATGTCATTTCCCTGCAAGTGCGATGAGCCATATTAGTAGGTTTCAATTTAGGAGCGTTAGGAGTTGTTAGAACAATAAATTGTTTTCTCTATCCAAGATTTGAAAATTTTAAGGACGTATCTTTCCATTTTATCTGTTTTTCTTATTGAAGCACAAGATTTCTTTTGAAAAAAAAAAACAAAAACAAAAACACAGCTGTGCTGTAGAAAATGCTTAAAAACACTTAGTTGGATAGTACCAAGGAAGTTTGGTTCAATTATAGAATGTTCATTCAGTGTACAAGAGATTCTGTTTTTACAATGGGAAATTTGATGACTTTCCTCTGCTTAAAAAAAAAAATCCCCTAGCTCTCCACTACCTACGGGATAACCTGCCCTGTGTCTGGTCTGGCATAGAGAGCTTTTCCTAACCTGAGGCTGACAGCCTCTTTGCCTCCCCTCTTTGCAGTCTACATTCCAG
Source organism: Eumetopias jubatus (assembly GCF_037043125.1). Lineage (NCBI taxonomy): Eukaryota > Metazoa > Chordata > Mammalia > Carnivora > Otariidae > Eumetopias > Eumetopias jubatus. The sequence goes on along the minus strand of NW_028274809.1, from coordinate 65,467,920 downwards.
CTACATCACTCTACATTTCATTTGCCCAAAAGGCAGCCAAATTATTTTACAATCCTTGCCTTCTCATGATGCTCCCTCTCTCCAGTTTCACCTATTCTGATCACCTGATTATTTTTCTTTTAATATTCAGTTCCACATCTCTTCTCCGAAGACATCTGACTTCATCTCCTATCTTCCTTCCATCAAATATAAATTAGCTCTTCATCAGCTTCTCCTCTCATCTCTCCTGTCTGCTTTGGGTTTCCAACTGACCCTGAAAGCAGGAGTTCGGTTTGGTTTGGTTTGGTTGTTGTCATTTTTTTTTTATCATAGCTGCAGTAATGCTTCATTTCTTTCATCAGTCTCCATGCCTGTCTTCTTCAACTAGACTCTAAGCTCCCTAGATATGAAACTTATCCTAGGCATCTATTATTTTGTATTTTTTTACAGTGTTTATAAATCTTTATTTTAATTTAAATCCTAGTTTTGTTAACATATAGTGTATTATTAGTTTCAGGAGTAGAATTCAGTGATTCATCACTTACATACAACACCCAGTGCTCATCACAACAAGTGCCCTCCTTAATCCCCATCACCCTCTAGCCCATCCCCCACTCATCTCCTTCCATCAACCCTCAGTTTGTTCTCCATCATTAAGAGTCTCCTATGGTTTGTTTCCCTCTCTCTTTTTTCCCTCTTCCATATATTCATCTGTTTTGTTTCTTAAATTCCACATATGAGTGAAATCATACAGTATTTTCTTTCCCTGACTTATTTCCTTTAGCATAATATATTCTAGCTCCATTCACGTCCTTGCAAATGGTAAGATTTTCATTGGTTTTGATGGCTGAATAATACTCCATTAGATACACACACACACACACACACACACACACACACACACACACACCACAGCTTCTTTACCCATTTCTCAGTTAAAGGACATTTGGGCTCTTTCCATAGTTTGGCTATTGTTAAGAATGCTGTTATAGGGGCGCCTGGGTGGCTCAGTTGGTTGAGTGACTGCCTTTGGCTCAGGTCATGATCCTGGAGTCCTGGGATCAAGTCCCACGTCGGGCTCCCTGCTCAGCGGGGAGTCTGCTTCTCCCTCTGACCCTCTTCCCTCTCGTGCTCTCTATCTCTCATTCTCTCTCTCTCAAATAAATAAAATCTTTAAAAAAAAAAGAATGCTGTTATAAACATTGGGGTGCATGTGCCCCTTTGAATCAGTATTTTTGTATCCTTTGGGTAATACCTAGTAGTGCAATTGCTGGATCATAGGCTAGTTCTATTTTTAACTTTTTGAGGAACCTACATATGGTTTTCTAGAGCGATTGCACCAGTTTGCATTTAGGCATCTTTTATTACCAATTATATCATGATATCTAGAAATCATGGAAACTTGTTAAATGCTTGATGAATGAAAACTTCTCCTACTCCAAATTCTTAAAGAAGTGTAAGCATCTTGTCCTTAAAACACATATCACACAGATTTTTAAGGAAACTTTATTACTTAACTAAATTACTTAAGATTTTTTAATATTTTGAAAGTGTTTTCAACTACTTATAATAATTAATGACTATCATTGACTTTATACCAGAAACATTCTTTAAAAATTCATGGCATCTCAATTTTTCTTTTTATCCACATTTGAAAAATGAAAATATATCAGAGACAAAACCATTCCTAACCTTGTATGTAGCTTAACATGTGCAAGAAATATACAAGTTTTGCTGTTACAGTTTGTTTCTCACTTTAATGACACTAACATAAAAACTACTATCTGTTTGGGTTTAATCAAAGCAGCTTTCTTTCAACCTTCAATAATAATGTTAAAATTTTGATCAGATGAATGAGATGGGAGAGCAATATGGTGGACACAACCCAATTAAACTTTAAAATTCTATAATTTTGAAGTACACTAGTCTTAGCAGAGGTTAAAAAGCCATTAGAAGTGTTTTTCCATTTTCACCAGTGCTTAAGCCCCCCCAAAATTGCAAATACTTTATTTGAAGTGTATATTTGATTAAGAACAAATCACCAAATGTCTGGATTTCTAACAAAGTGATATCCTAATTGTTTTAGAAATTCAGGCATAGATACAATAGTAGATTATTGGTTCTTTTTTTTAAAGATTTTATTTATTTATTTGAAAGACAGAGAGTGTGAGAGAAAGACATCACAAGCAGGGGGCGGGGGTAGAGGGAGAAGCAGACTCCCCGCTGAGCAGGGAGCACAACGTGGGACTCGATCTCAGGACCCTGGGATCATGACCTGAGCCGAAGGCTGACGATTAACCAACTGAGCCACCCAGGAGCCCATTGTTGGTTAATTCTAACTTAAATTTTGCCATTAAATAATGTAGTTTATTTAAAATTTGTAGGCCAAGTTACATAGAAAACATTTTATTATCATTAACTCCAAGACAAAATCCTCTCCAGAAAGTTGTGCATATAATTAATTTGGTGTTAATATGGTTAAATATAAATATAGAATATTTTCATTGTTAGAAAATTTAGAAAATATTGAAAGGCAGAGAGACCAAAATAAAATTAACCTGTTCAGAGAAAATTACTGCTGTTATTTTGAGGTATTTACTTTGTCTTTTTATCTACATACATTTGGCCAAAATGTTTTCAAGAAAGCTATAAACATTTATGTTCTCTCTAGCAATATATAAGTGTATATTTTTTCCAAACCTAAACAGTATTAAGTATAGCAATTTAAAAGTGCTTCCCAATTTGATAGAGAAAATATTTTTTTTAAATGTACATTCCATGGAACATTTCTGTTTCTTCTTTGATAAATCTGTTTATTTTCTTGATCCTTTTTCTATGGTGGTATTCATTATTTTCTTCTTTTGATAAGGGGTCTCTTTATGCTAAAAATATTGATCCCTTTTCACAAAACTTTCTATTTTTTTTTTGCCAGTTTGTCATTTTTTAATTTTTGATTTTTGGTAAACCTGGTTTTTAAAAATAAATAAAAGCATATAATTACTACTTAAAAGAACTATACAGTTAATTATAATTAAAATAGTCTCCCTTTTGTGCATATATATTTTTTCATAGTGTGAAAGCAGAGTTTTATTTTCAAGATCTATTTCTGGGAAGCACAGGACTGAGATATTCACACAATCCCTGGAGTCTTATCTGAGGCTGAGAGAGGTTACTCATTTTACCTCATATGGAACCATCTAAACCCTTCCTCTTCTCTTTTCTCAGTATTTGGGTAACACACCTCCTCATATTTTCTGTACTATATTTTCTGAATTTGTTATTTTGAGTAGCAAAATGTCTTCAATTCATATGACTCTAATCTAAATATAATATTGCAAATAACAATACTATATACTTTTATACTCATTATAGTTTGCAAAACACTTTTACATGCATCACTCAGTCATTCAAATTCATTCCAGACATATTTTTGAGGACCTATCATTTGATTATAATCCTAAGCTTCAGAGCAGTTAGTAACTCCAAGAACAGAACACTTTTAAGTTGAATAGTTGGGCCAAACTGCCAGGTTATGACTCTCATTTTTTTCCCTAAATAGCATTCTTATATTTATTGTTGAAGAATAAATAGAGCCAGGAAACTCAAAAGAATGTATAAAGAAAAGAAATTCTCCCTCTCTCCCTTGTTTCCCAGCTACCCAGATTCCTACCCTGGAGGGAACCACTGGTACCAATCCCTCGTGTATCCATCTATGTGTTTTTATAAACACATATACACCTATTAATTCTCCTTTCCACACAAATAATGCCCTGTATCCACACTGCTTTACATTTTGCATTTGACACTTAAAAATATAACCTGGAAATATTTCTGTACTAGTATGTATAGAGCCATCGACTCTTTTTACAACAGTTTCATAAATTCCTATTTGCACAGATATGTCAAAATTATTTGGCCATTCCTCCTTGCAGAACATTTAGCCTGTTTCTCAAAGCCACAATGATTATCTTCTCATACATAGCCTCACAATATGAAATTATATTTGTGAGATAAATACCTGATAGTAAAATCTCTGGGTCATAATTGTATCTGCATTTTTAATTTGGAGAAGACCATATTGCCAAGTTAATTTTCATAGAGGGTCTACCAATTTATGCTCCCCATAAACAATAGGTCAGGGATTGTCTGCACATATCCTCAACACGGTATTTTATAAAATTTTTTTCATCTTTGCTATTTTAAGAAGTGGGAAATGATAACTTCCTATTGTTTCAGTTTGCATTCTTTCTTATGAGTAAGATTGGGGATTTTTCATACCCTTAAAATGTGCTTCCTTTCTGTGAACTCTCTGTACATAGCCTTAGTCCATTTTTATAATGGGCTATTATTCTGTTCTTATTAATTTAGGAATGCTGAATATAATAATAAAATTAGCTCTTTTCTGTAGTATAAGACGTAAATATTTTTATCACTTTGCTGTTTTTAATTTATTTATTTTTTTGGTTTATGGTAGATTTTGCCCTTTGGAGCATTTACTATTTTATTAAAGTGAATTCAACAATCCTTTCTCTAATGACTATTGTTTTTACATTACCTTAGAAAAAAAAATCTGTACTTTAAGATTTTGAAAAAATTCTACGTTTTCTTCTAATTTTTTAAAAGATTTTATTTATTCTTTTTAGAGAGGGAGAACGGGGCAGAGGGAGACTGGAGAGAATCTCAAGCAGACTCCCTACTGAGCACAGAGGCTGATGCAGAGCTCGATCTCATCACCTTGAGATCATGACCTGAGCTGAAACCAAGGGTCAGACAGTAACCTAACTGAGCCACCTAGGTGCCCCATCCACATGTTTTCTTCTAGTAACATTTCTTTCTTTCTTTTTTTTTAAAGATTTTATTTATTTATTTGACAGAGAGAGACAGCAAGAGAGGGAACACAAGCAGGGGGAGTGGGAAAGGGAGAAGCAGGCTTCCCGCGGAGCAGGGAGCCCGATGCGGGGCTCGATCCCAGCACCCTGGGATCATGACCTGAGCCGAAGGCAGACGCATAACGACTGAGCCACCCAGGCACCCCTTCTTTGTGATTTATATTTTATATTTTAAATATTTGATTCATCTGATATGTATCTTGGGTTAAGCTATGAAGTAGTGATCTGAATTTATCTTTATCTCCATGGCTATCCAGTTGCCCCAATGGTACTTATTAACTAATACTTCCTCCCCCCTATTTGAGATGCCATTTATAATTCTCATATATAATTATGTCCATTTCTGGACATTATATTTTCTTCCACTGCACTATGTACTTTATCAATATCACAGCATTTTAATTATTCTAGTTTTATAAGATGATTTAATGTTTAATGGGGTTAGCCTTATCAGATATTGCTCTTTCTTGTGTATATTGTCCTAGATAACTAGACTCGCATTATCTAATTTCAAAAATCTTATTTTTGTTTTCATCGGGATGCAGTAAATTAATAAACTTAAAAAGAATTTTCTTTATATGCTGTAACTCCTTTTCTTAATACCTTCTCTTTAGATCATAAATACAAAGTATACCATCATAATAAGAAAAATGGGCTAAGCTGGCTACCCACTTTAGAGCCTCTAATGTTAAGTACATCATTTCTAAATTAAATATAATAATGAATAAGTAGCCAATCATTTTTATTAACGCTTATCATTGCATCCTTCATGTTTAGCACCATGGTAATCATATTAATAAATTCTTTAAATAATTATTATTTCTTATTAGGGGACAACAATGACTAGTCAAATCACTTCAAAAGAGCAGTTCAATATTCCATGTCCTAAAATCACTCAAAGAGTTTTTCTGAAATTTTATAGTATTTGAACAATTGATATGCAAAAAAAATGACTTAAGGTGTGTATGTGATTTTATATTATGAGTTGCAGATAGATAATTAGGGATTTATTTCGAGACTCTTTGATGAAAAAAATATTAAAATACTGTGATCTGGGTCTTTCTAACACACTACAATGATTTTTTATATTAGACCTTAAGACAGAAGTTGTCTCTATCTGTGGGTTTACAAAATATAGTTTTCTCAGGTTTATAAGAAATTAATGTTTATAACTCAAAAGTGTATTACTTTGGGGGAAATTATGTTTATTGTCAATGATTGCTGGCATATCAGAAATTGTTAATAGAAAAATTCACGTTGTTCCATCTACACATGATGTATGAAGAAAAAAGGAAAATGTTTCTTAACCCATATTAAATCTTCTCTGTTAGTCAGAATTAACTCTTTTCTAAGAGCCCAAACTATCACAAACTTAAATAACCTCAGAGGTCACTAAAGTATGGCTGCAGAAGAGGTTATACGCATTTTTATAAAGTGTTATATAGAGAGTGCATTTCCACTCTTTGATTATGCATGTATCCACCTCACCCAAAACATCAACATGGTTTAGGAGAAAGGGCATAAGAGCTTTGGTGCCAGGCAGATTTAAGTTTGAATCCCATGATTATAACACCTAAGGAGCTCTGTGGCATTATGCAAATTCCTCATAAATGAAGCAGAGAAAATATCCACCTTACAAGGTTATTAGAAAGAACAGAAACAGTTTGTGAGCCTACCGCAGTGCCTAGTCTAAATAAATATTAGCATTATCATCTTTTCCCATATATACTGCAATTTTTATTTTATTATTTTTTTAAAGATTTTATTTATTTGTGAGAGAGAGAGAGAGAGAAAGCACAAGGAGGGGGAGCGGCAGGCAGAGGGAGAAGCAGGTTTCCCACCGAGCAGGGAGCCCGATGTGGGGCTCCATCCCAGGACTCTGGGATCATGACCTGAGCTGAAGGCAGACGCTTAACCGACTGAGCCACCCAGGCATCCCTATACTCCAATTTTTAAATGATAAACCATGAATTAGTGGATAAAAGTAAAACCTCATTAAAATCTTAAGGGGACAGGGAGCCTGGATGGCTCAGTTGTTAAGCGATCTGCCTTCTCCTCAGGTCATGATCCCAGGGTCCCGGGATCGAGCCCCACATTGCATGCATCGCATCGGGCTCCCCGCTCTGCAGGAAGCCTGCTTCCTCTCCCACTCCCCCTGCATTGTGTTCCCTCTCTCGCTGTGTCTCTCTCTGTCAAATAAATAAATAAAATCTTTAAAAAATAAAACTAAATAAATAAAATCTTAAGAGGAGAATATTTGCTACTTATGTTGTATTTCATTTTCCTAACATGTTTGTGGCTTTGATCTAAAATCTAGATCTGCAGTAAAATAGGAAGACAGCATAATAGAGTTGTTAATTTTGTGGCTCCAGAGTGACAGAGACCGGGGTTCAAATCTCATCTCTTTTACTTACTAACTTGTTATGTGAGTAAGTTAATTAACCTCTGTAAATCTTGGTTTCTGCATCATAAATTAACAAGGCTGAAAACGATTATCCTATAAGGATATCCCTATCCTATGGGAAAAAAATGAGACACTGCATTTTAATCATTAAGCACATTTCCTGGTACACTTTAAGTGTGTAATATATTCTAACCATTATTAGTGATTTTTATCAACTTTCTCACAAATTGAATTTGCTTATCTAATGTTCTTAAGAATAGAGAATAAATTTGGTGACTTCAGAATAAAGTTTTGTATTACATATACAGGACCTTTTCTTCTTAAAAATATTTATTTCAACTCCAGATTTTAAACAAAAGAAAACTATGATCATTGCAAAACCAGACGACACTGCTTTCTACTAACAGATGGAAATATATATCACACACAGCCATTTAGTTGCTACAAATGTAAGGCTCATAAGTCCATGCAGTGCATGCAGAATGTGTGCACTGTTCTTAAGTGGTGACGAAAATTATTAAATCTATCAGGATTGTTAAATGCAAACATACTGGGAGGGTTGTAATATATGAAACCAAAGTAGAAATAATAAAATAGTTGAAAGTGTAAGAAAATAAGGAATATGGCAAATTCATAAAACATTAATCATCTGACAGTAAAAATGATTCTTTAGGACTGAGCAGCATCATGTGATGGTTAAAAGTGCTGAGCCTATGGGCGCCTGGGTGGCTCAGTCGTTAAGCGTCTGCCTTCGGCTCAGGTCATGATCCCAGGGTCCTGGGATCGAGTCCCGCATCGGGCTCCCTGCTCCGCGGGAAGCCTGCTTCTCCCTCTCCCACTCCCCCTGCTTGTGTTCCTGCTCTCGCTGGGTCTCTCTCTGTCAAATAAATAAAATCTTAAAAAAAAAAAAAAAAAAGTGCTGAGCCTAGGTAACATCCAGCAAGATACAAAGAAACATTATTTTAAAAAACAAAAAACATTCTAGAATGGGTCAGAGGATTTTCTTCATCAGAAACTTAATTGATGAAGCAAGAGAAAGCTAGGTATACATTTAAGAAGGTAAAATCCAAGCATAGGGACGCTGTGGATGAAATATTCCTGGCAGCCCAGGAATGGTTCAATAGCAAAAGGCCCTTTAATTCAATATCAGAACAAGTGAGTTAAGTAGCATACAGGCCAAGGGATTCTTTGGAATATCTGTGGACATCACTGAGAAGAGTTGTCATCTACTTATAAGATTTTTGGTGTAGACATTCCTTTAGAGTATATATCAGCAGGGGAAAGAGGTTCTATGGAATAATTAACATAAATTGACAAACAAGCCTTTTGCAAACTAATGTGTTCACCAACAGAGGAACTTCCATGTTTCATACTTCTCTACTCCCTCTTGGAACCAGAGGCTAAGATTATGGTGAGGCATTTAGTAGACCTGAACTTAATCTGGAATATGATGAAATCCATTTAATAATGTTTAAAATGTATATTCTCTTTTGAGGTTGTTGTTATTGTTTGAAAGACAGAAGATGAAGGGTATGGCTATTTTTTTAAAGGGGTTAATTAAATGTATGATAGCATTTCTTACTTTTCACCATTTTGAGACACGATTTTCAGAATTCCATAATAGATATATACAGAATAGTGGATAAAATTCCAGATTAGAGAACAGCCACGGAGTGACAAGTAAATTGGAAGAAAATTTATATTCCAGTAGGTATCTGGCCAGGAGACTTGGATTCTGAGATAAGGTGAGTATTGAGGCAAAAAGAGTCTAAAACAATTCAAAGGCAAAGGTACTTAATTTTTATTTGTAGACTTTACTTCTATTATTCTAATTAGTTCACTGAACTGTTTATAAGCAAAAAGATGTTCATATGTCATATTTTCATGACAATGTAAAGCATACTCAGTGACCTTGAGTTGCCATAAATAGTCACCATTTTTTATTTGCTGGTAGCTACCCAAGGGGAAAAGGTACTGCCTATGGGATTTAACCTCCACAAGGACTATCTAATGGAACAAAAAATATTTGTGGTACAAACTCTAACCTTCAAACTTCAGTTCTCAGTAGCAAGCTCTTCTAAAAACACTTCTAGCAAAATTGATTGAGAAATTAGTATCTTCATAAGAACTAAGGATTAGAGGAAAGATTTTTAAACTTACTAAAATGAATCTAAGATTCTAAAAAGTAGAAGTCATTGATTTACTAAATACTTAAGAAAACAAGACAGTCTTTCATTCATTTGCCCATTTGTTTACTCACTCAAGTATTATTTAGTGCTCTGTGTAAAACATTGTGCTGGGGTTGGAGGAGATTTAACTGTAGCAAAACAGAATTCTTGCTCTACTTAAATCATCTACTACTGAGGATTATAATATAAACTGTAGCAAAACAGAATTCTTGCTCTACTTAGTCAAATCATTTAATACTGAGGATTGGAATATAAACAGTTCTTGAATTTATTAACTAGTTAGCAAGAATCAGAATTCCTAGACTATATAGGAAGGGACCAAACCCAAATAGTTTTCAATAATAGGATTGGTCAAAAGGATGAATAAACCCAATCAGCAGAAGAATATGATAATCTTTCTATACCAGGAATCTCCCTAAATTGCTAGCATATTCTTCCAATCATTCAAGGACTTTAGTCCTAGCATACAAGAAAAAAAATGAAATAAGGTGGCTACCTTAAAGGTAAGGTAAATATTCAGAGTAAGGAATATTTACCTTACTCTGAGTAAGGAATGAGTAAGGAATATTTGAGCTAAAAAACTAGACCCCTAGGAGGGGTGCCTGCGTGGCACAGTGGGTTAAGCCTCTAACTTTTGGTTTCAGCTCAGGTCGTGATCTTAGGTCTTGATCTCAGGGTTGTGAGATGGAGCCCCATGTCGGCTCCATGCTCAGTGCAGAGTCCACTTGGGACTCTCTCTGCCCCCTCCTCTGTGTGTGTGCACTCTCACGTGTGCTCTCTCTCAAATGAGTAAATCTTAAAAAAAAAAAAAAAGGAAAAAGGAAGACCTCTGCAAAAGAAAGGCTAAGGGAAGTTGGAGACTCTTGGATTCTATAATGTCTACGGGGATTGAAAAAAAATGGATCCAATGGATCACAGACCTAAATGAAAGAGCTAAAACTATAAAACTGTAATAAGAAACCATAAGAGAAAATCTTTAAAACATTGGATTTGGCAATGTTTTCTTGGATATGGCACCAAAAGCACAGGCAACAAAAGAACCAAAACAGATATTCTAGATTTCATCAAAATTGAAAACTTGTGTGCCAAAGGATACTGTCAGAGAGTGAAAAGGCAACCCAGAGAATGGATAAAATATCTGCAAATCATATATCTGATAAGAAATTAATATCCACAATATATTAAGGATTCCCAAAACTTAACAACAAAAACAAACAAATAACTATTAAAAAACAGGCAAAGAACTTCAATAGACATTTCTTCAAGGAAGATGTACAAATGGACAATAAGCACATGAAAAGATATTCAACTTCACTAATCATTACAGAGAATAAAAACCACAATAAGATACCACTTGACACCCAGTAGAATGGTTATTATTTAAAAAAAAGAAAAAATAAATGTTAGCGAGAGTGTGGAGAAATTGAAACCCTTATGCATTGCTGGTGGGAATGCAAAATAGTGCAGCTGATGTGGAAAACGGTATGGCAGTTCTTCAAAAAATTAAACAGAATTATCATATGATCCAGAAATTCCACTTGTGGGTATATACCCAAGAAATTTAAAGCAGGGATGCAATCAGATATTTGTCCACCGATGTTCACAGCAATATCATTATTCATAATAACCAAAATGTAAAAGCAACCCAAATGTCCATCAACTGATGAATGGATAAACAAAATATGATCCATACATACAATGAAATACCAGGCAGCTTTAAAAAGGAAGGAAATTCTGACATATGCTACATCTATGAACCTTAAAAATATTATGCTAGGTGAAATAAGCCAGACACAAAAGGACAAATATTATATGATTCCACTTATATGAGATACCTAGAATAATCAAATTCATGGGTAAGGAGAGTAGAATAGTGATTACCAGGGACAGGGGTAGGGGTAGCAAGGTAATGTGTTCTTTCTTGTTTAATGGGTACAGAGTTTCAGTGTGGAACGGTGAAAAAGTTCTGGAGATGGATGTTGGTGATGGTTGCCCGACAATGTGAATGTACTTAATGCCCCTGAATTACACACTTCATAAGAGTTAAAGTGGCAAATTCTGTGTTATAAATACTGCACCACAATTATTATTATTATTTTTAATTTCACAAGAATTTGCTGAAAACTGTAAGGAAGAGAGAGTCAGTAGAATACCAAAGTTATAGCAGTTAGCAGGGGGTCAAGCTTGACAGGATACACGTGTGCTTCCCTGGTATCTATTTTGCTAGGTAATACTCCTTTCTATCTATGTAGTGCCACTGTTTCATAAGAAATTGTACCACAGATACAAAAAAATCAATCAAAATATGCAAAATGTTACTGCATTCTCACCATGTTTTAGTTTCCTGAATTTAAACATTTAAAGATACTCTCATTTGTAGCCTTTGTCATGTTAGCCCTTTTGTCCTCAAATGGTAATAAGGGCTTCTAAGAATCTAATTTATTGCAGATGGGAAGAGAAGATAAGACATTTACATATAAATCACAAAGAAATGGCAAGAAGATTAATTTTATATGGAAATTAGGAGTTTCCCAAATATTTATTTGGATTGTGTGGTACCTATATTCAGAATGGGATCCAGTTTAAAAAAAAAAAAAAAAAGGCACAATTCATCTCCCCCCGAAGTTTGTCCCATGCTGGTCACTGAAGCATTTGCTCATTATACAGACCTTTAGGCAGACTTAGTAACCTTTCCCAAATTAAGAAAATTCCCACACCTTCTATCACTTTCTACCTCGCTCTCTGCACTTTAGCCACACAGACTTTCTTGCTTTTCCATAAACACATCAAATATGCCTTCAGGCTGGTGCAACTGCCTCTTCTTGTGACTGGAATGATTTTCCTGTTGCTTCCCTGGCTCCCTCACTTCCCTACCTCAAATATCACCTCTAAAGGGCTTGTCTAACCACCCTTATTAAATAATGCCTCCTTCCCTAATTCTCTGTGTCCTGCTGTATGTTTCTCCACAGCATACAGATAGTGGGTTCTGTTTATTTACTCATTATCTATCTCAAAACTAGCATGAAACCTTCAGGTTCTGTTCACTGTTGTATCTATGCTGTGTGTAACAGTGCCCGAGTAGCTACTCCATAAACACCTGCGGAAGGAAGAGAGTGAATAAAGGAAGAAGGGAGGAAAGGAGGTATTGCTGTTCATTTGCAGAAACATAAATGCTGAGAACAGTGATGCTGAGTTTTAAGAGCTGACCTGGAGCCACTCAGCCTCCCTTTACTGCTACCCTTGGGATCTCTGCCAGGCTCTCCCTCCCCACAAACCTCAACGGCACTGATACCAATTTGGATGCCAACTCCTGACCTACACATTTTAGACGCCAACCAGACACAGCTTAATGACTGATCGCCAGCTCAAGACAAATCAGTTAGAAATTTTAGTTTTAACTTTTTTTTTTTTTTTTTTTTTTTTACTGTTGGACTACAGTCCACTTCTTAAGCAAATCCTCCAATAGGTAACTCTCACTTTTAGGAAAGGATCAGGGTGTCAGTCTTTGTAGTATATCAAATTGAGTACATGTTAAAACATTTTGGCTCTTTTATGCAAAGAAAGCTAAATATTGTCATCTAGAATTGATGAACCCAAACTGTGGCAAAAAATAAGCAGGAGTGCTATTCCTTTTCTGAGTAAGAAATAAGAAATATGACTCATTCATCATGACCTAGTAATGATAAAAAGCTAGGTTTGAGAAGTCTAAATTACTAAACTCAACTTATTTCTCCCACATACTTAGTAAGTTTCAATGAAAAGGAGCTATTTGTAATGAGTTGAGCATATATTGGTGTAATAAATATGATTCATTTCTTCAGCAAATCTGTATTGAGAATGACTGCATCTAAGGCACCATGCAGGGATGCTAATATGAACAAGCTATGGTCTCTACACTTAAAACCTTAACATTCTAGTGGACAAGCTGCCAGTCAACAACCATTAGAACTCTGATATACCACAGAACTCAAGCTTCCAATTGTCATGTTTATATACCCCACTAAAATGCAGTATCTAAGTAGACACTAGATATTTAAAGATCATTTGCATTAGAAAATTATATATAATGCAAAATAAATTTTCCAAAAATGCTTTAAAACTCTTAAGAGTAAACACCTTGAGTCATTAATGTTAAACTTTAATCGACATAAATCATTGTCTCTTTGTGACAATAAGTACTATGATTTAGATTACATTTGAGTGTATCAATTTGGGGTACTAAAAATATTTGTACTCCTCTAATTAAAAATGTCTATATTCTCAATTTCTGGGACATAAGAACTTTAGATGAACACTCTCTTCTTCTTTCCTAACCCTGCATAAGGTCACTTTGCTTTCTCTACTTCATCCCCTAACACCCAGGATCTCATACATGGCTTCATTCCCTCTTTCTTCTCCATTTCATCACTCATAGTTGAGGCTGAATGGACTTTGCCTAGACATTTCACACTCTTACCCCTTTTAATGGGACTCGTGCTTTTCTTTCAAACTCTTGTCTAGGTTCGGGAAGTTCCTTTGATTTCCTCAAAATAAAACAAGCAAACATTCTAATCATGGCCAAGTCAGAGTAATACAATAACATCCCTAGACCAAGAAAGCAAAGTCCCTCAACCTTTAAAACAACCTCAAAAACACTTTAAATGTCTTGGTATGTTTCATAATATCATAATGTCTTCAAACTTCCACCTAAATCTCAACTTCGGTTTAACACAAATAGACTACCCAAGAATCAGTATTCAAGATGAACATTTAAACAAGCTTCAATCTGTCTTATTCTCTAGGGTTGTAATTACATAGTCTGCTTTAATTGCAAATGGAGATTATTTCAGCTTCTTTATGGATTGAAACGATTTCAATCCTTGGTAATGTAATCACTAGGTATATTTGGGTGGGATATGTACAACAGCATTCATAGGATAAATACAATTTTATTGCCTCTGAAAAGAGTGCACATTACTCAGGTTAGTGATCACTGCAAGTCTTTAGGAAGGTTAGCAAACGTCTGAGCCTTAGTGTTCTCAACTCAAAAAGTGGTTGTAAAAATTTAAAAGAAGCATCTTAAGATCCCTTAATGAACTGCTTGGCAAAATTGAGCTCCATATCTGAGGCTGTTAAATTAATGTTATTATCAGAAATCTTAACAATATGTAAATGGTGCTGCTATCCATATTTTTCTTTATGACAGGGTACTTGTTCATATATTCATTTTCTGTCTTCATAATGTTGCCATGACCCACCTCTTGCAATGCAATCTATTATCTTTGTAACTGAGGAAGAATTGTGGCTTGCTAAAGAAAACAATAAATAAAACAACTCAATTATCACCCTTAGTTCGATGATTTCCTTTATAATATTTGGTTTTTGTTAATGATCACCAATGAAATAAAGTAAGTGAATGGCCATATTGGCAAATATTTCCTTCAGGCTCAAACATCTTATTTGCTGATTTAAAAATTGAGAGTTACATTCCTGATGATTGAAGTACTAGAGTAAGTTTGATTTCACACATAAGTGAGAAATTTCATAATATGTTCTTTAAAAAAATTCCAATCAAAGTAGATAGTTTTAAGATGCATTATTAGGATATCTGGCAGGTTACCTCTACTGAACTGCTCTCTATTAATGAAAAATTTTGATGGATCAGGTTCAAAACAGAAAGAAAACATAACTGGATAGTTAACAAATTCTTGAGTTTTAGATTCTTCTTTCATGTTTTCCTACTTATAAGTTTTTAGATACTTCACATAAACTATTTGTAATAGCTTATTACTGACAACTTTACCAACAGAGAATTCAAAATGGAATGGTCCTATTAGAGATGTATAACTAGAACTGTCTTTAAAAACAGGATTAAAAGTAAATGTAACAACCGCACTTTAAATGCTGTACCATTTGTATTCAAAATAGAATACATTTTGATTATAATATACTAAGTTACCAAATGTCTACCTACCATTTTAGAACACCTCCTTATCATGTGTGAGACCCTGAAATGGACTTTTTGTATAGAAACCTAATTTGTATAGAACCCCTTAGAAGAAGACACTTCCAATCCGACAAATAATGAAGTTGCATTGGAGAAAAAGTATTTGGTTAAGACCACATATAGCAAGAGAAATATCTAGAAAAACACATTTCAACTACACTAACATGAATACAAATTTATTCCTCTATATTTTTAACCCTTTATAAAAATATTTTATAAATATTCTGAAATATAGTAAGGATGTAATATGAATTTTTAAGAATGTCTCTGCATAACAATCCTATAAACATTCATTCCTGAAAGTCTGTCAGATGATCTCATGAGATTGTAAGAAGCTTGTTCCCACTTGACCCTTGAGGATGCCATTTCTCTTCTCCCTACATGAATTACCATGAGCCAAGTTTGTCCCAGGAAACAAGAATATGTGTTACATTAAGGAGGACAAATCATCACTTAAACTTTGTTATATTTTATTCCATGAAAGGATCATCTATAAAGATTAGTCCCATAATACTCATCTATATGGAATGTTACTTTTATATCATTATCCAGAGAAAGCAAGGAAGGCATAGTTTACCAGTAAAATATTCAATGTATCTTATTCAAAATGTACATACAGTTAATAAGCTATCCTCACCCTAAATCCTGAATGGTCCATTGTCCATTGGACTTGAAAGAATAATCACTTACTCTTTAAGTTAAATCAATAAATAAGAGGATACTTTTTTATCAATAACATTTTTCTCATTTTCCCGTTTTACTTTTCTGTATACATTTTAATATCTACCATTTACTTCTTTTTTTTGAATTTCTAATTATAGGCTCTCAGGAAGATGAAAATAATTACTTAGATTCTAAGATACACAGTTTATGAGCAACTAGTACAGTTGACAGATACTACATCTAGTGAAATCACCCCTATTTTTTGAAAATAATCAGATGACACAGGATGTCTAGTTTGGCATATAACACACAGAAAATTTCATTAGAAATCTCTACAGAAATGTTTTGTGCTTGTTTTTTTAATGCATCTGTCTAATCTTATTAATCCTTCTTTAGGAGCTCCATTTTCCAATTATTTGTATTAATAATTTGACCAAACAGTGGAGAAAAATTTGTCTTACTGGCATATATATCAAATGTTCAGAAGATGATGTGTAGAGAAGAGAAAAAGGGACAGAAAAAGGCATACACATTTGCAACGACGTGGATGGAACTGGAGGGTGTTATGCTGAGTGAAGTAAGTCAATCAGAGAAAGACATATATCATATGACCTCATTGATATGAGGAATTCTTAATCTCAGGAAACAAACTGAGGGTTGCTGGAGTGGTGGGGGGTGGGAGGGATGGGGTGGCTGGGTGATAGACATTGGGGAGGGTATGTGCTATGGTGAGCGCTGTGAATTGTGCAAGACTGTTGAATCACAGATCTGTACCTCTGAAACAAATAATGCAATATGTGTTAAGAAAAAAAAAAAAAAGAAGATAGCAGGAGGGGAAGAATGAAGGGGGGTAAATCGGAGGGGGAGACGAACCATGAGAGACGATGGACTCTGAAAAACAAACTGAGGGTTCTAGAGGGAAGGGGTGTGGGGGGATGGGTTAGTCTGGTGATGGGTATTAAAGAGGGCACGTTCTGCGTAGAGCACTGGGTGTTATGCACAAACAATGAATCATGGCAGGCGAGAATTCTACCACTGAACCACCAATGCCCCACCAAACAATGAATCATGGAACACTACATCAAAAACTAATGATGTAATGTATGGTGATTAACATAATAATAAAAAATTTAAAGAAAATAAAATCTTTAGAAAAAAAAAGAAAAAGGCATACATTGCAGAGCAGAGATGGTAGGTTAATGACATGGTAAATGTACTTACTCCCTCTAAATTTCCAAGTGAAGAATCAGGTGCAATTAGTTTTATTGTATTTTGATAAATGATTCAGAAAGCTTTGTAAAAAAATCCAAGGAGACATTTTAAAGAAATTTATAATCAATAATAAAAGTCTCTCAGACACATGACAAAAGGAAATCATGAAATGAATAGCAATGAAATCACAATTAAAGAAATTGTATATTTTAATAATAATACATGGCATTTTGGGCTCCCTGTTATATCAGTTTAAAAATCCAAAGGTAATCCATTTCCTGTATAAGAGAGGAAATAACAGCATGTTTTCCCTTAAAATACAGTTGTTATTCTAAAGAAAAAAGAAGAAAGAACTCTTCTCAGTGTGGCTAAAAAGATATCAAATAATTCAACTGTATATAAAATGTCAACTCAAATTTGTCTGTGGCAGATTATGTTTATTGGCACTGTTCAAGGCATTCCCACCTCCTGTCCCTCTTTATCGTGGTCTGGCCTTTTTCCTCACCACCCAGAAGAGTTTTGTTCCTCCAAAATTTATTCTACCTTTGGCTGCCAAGAGCTGATGGCTTTCCCTGTTGCGTAAAGCCATTTCCTTCCAGCTATACATGGGGGTGGGGGTGGGGGAGAGCCAGTTAAACCTTCAATGAAGAAATTCCGTTTTGCAGGATGGCAAGATACGGAAACTGTTCTCTCATATTCTACAAAAGTAGTCTACCCACATTCTGTGAATTCTCTTCCATAAATCCTCAAATGAAAATTAGTTTTATACAATCTTATAATATCCATTTTATTAATGCACTGCCATCTTATGTGGTATTCTAACTTACATCATTCTGAAGAAGAAAGCTATACTACCTCTGTGTAAGAATAATAAGCTAATTTGACATGTAAAACAGGGGGCCATCTCCAATTAACACACAGGGGCACTCCCACCCATTACAACCACAATGTGCCACCTTAGTAGCAAATTTAACAAAATTCATGAAATAGTTTAGTCCTTCCAGAAGAAATATGATTGCAAATTCTTTACAAGAAAAAAAGCTGGTCACTCGCTAGATAAAAAATATGAAAGCTGCTTGCCTAACTGAAAGCTAGATTTTCAACCACATGTTAATACCAAAAATATTTAACATCTTTAAATATGGACTCAAAAAAAATAATAATGGGTGGGTTATTGCCATATGAAGTGTGTATATTTGTATAAATTCTAGTATAAATTAACATTATCATTAACCAGCATGAATTTTGAAGCCCCTTTTCCTCCACACCGAATAATAGTGATAGATCTTCACGGATTAGCCCACAGTGTCTCTCCGAACCTTCCCAAGTGGACACTTTGGATTTGTGAGATAATTTGCCCCTTGAACCTGGAGTAAACACCAACTTGGAGCACAGGATCTATGGCCTCGGCCTCATTTGAACATACTTCCATCAACTGAGCTCATTCAAGTATCCATATTTATTACAAAACAATATTGTAAATGTAGTGATTACTGAGAGATCCTCAAATTGTTGGCAAAAGATACAGAATTAAACCTAATAAGGTCATCATTGCATGTTAGAAGTCACTCATACAAAAGTCATATTGGCTTATGCACTCCAGTTTTCCTTCCAAATATATCTTAATCCAGTTGTGGTCACTGCTTTCCTAAGAATATGTTATAATCTACTTACCTTTGAACACATTATAGCCTACTGCTGCTGAAAGATGGGAATACATCTCAGGATATTTTACTCCCTCAAAATCATAGTACAGGGTTGTAAATGTACCAGATGCTCAACAAATAAAAGAGAAATTGAATCATAAAATGCGGAAATAGACTGGGTTGATGTGCTCTATGGTGAAATAAGTCATATCTTTGTACTTTATTATTTACATAAATATTTAGGAACCCCCCCACTACTTCATGGCACTGTTCTGGACACTGGGCCAACAATAAAGACTTGGTCTCTGTTCCTTTAGAGCTTTCAATATTCAAATCCACAAAATATCTGCATGCTATAATAAGCACCATGAAGGAAACAAACAAGTACCAAGACAGAGACTAACAGATGACAACCTACTTTTGACAGGTAATCAAGAATGATCACTTGAGGAAGAGACCTTTGAGCTGAGATTTAAAGTTTGAGAAGGAGCTAGCCATTCAAAGAATGAAAGGAATAGTCCATGCACTGGGAACAGCATTTACAAAGCCTTAGGGGGTGAAATTATTCCATGTGTTACAGGTACTAAAAGACCAGTGTGACTGGAGCATATAAATGAGGGGGATGGATTCAGTGAGGTTATAAAGAAGGGCCAGATTAGAGACAGCTTTATGCTAACAGAAGGAATTTGTTGTTGATAGGTTTCTATGTGTCTGCATTTATTCCTTTTTTTCTATGCAGTCAGTTAATGAATGTTTTTAAGGAGAGGCACGATGGTATTGCTATGTATGGAGAGTGAATCGTAGGGGAGGAAACTATGGAAGTAGAGAGACTAATATGAAGCCTGTAGCAGAAATCCAGGTAAATTATGATGGTGGTTTGAACTAATTTATTGGCATAGTAGACACAGAGAACAAGGCTAAAGAGATATATCTGAGAAGTATAAATGAATAGAGATATATTTGGAAGAGAAAACTGATAGATCTAAATCTGGACTAGTTATGGATGAAATGCTGTCTGAGGAAGAGAGAGAGCAATAACATTTGGATGGTGAAGCCATTTATTCAGATGTTAAAGACTGGGGGAAAAGATCTAAGACAGTTTTAGAGAAAATCATAATCATACCATTATGACATTTAGAAGGATCCATTTACATTAATAAACTTTAAGCTCCTCAGCAAGGTCAGGCCTTGGATTAGAAAAATACCAAATAAATCCTTCCAGCATATCACATTCTTTCATATATCTACTAGGAATAGAAATTAGATAAATGTTAGTTTCTATTATTAATGCAAAATGCAGGAGTCTATTTTTTTTCTTGCCACAAAGAAAGTGGTTTGGTCATATTGAATACAGTGAATAGGACCCCATTGATTCCACCTCTGAATTTCTTACATTTTCTTTCCTGCCAAAACCCACCTCAGCCACAGGTAGCAAAAATACAGAAGCACTACCACTGGAGGGTTCCCATGATTATTTCCTGGTCCTATGGGACACAATGAGGTATAAGGATGCTTTTGGCAGAGAGTCAGACCTGACTCATCTTTCTTCTGTAGACTCATTAAGGTACCCAGTTAGCCCTGCCCTAAACCATAGGAATCATGGCATATTGTATACTGAACCTCTGTAAAAATATGACACTGTGTCCCATGATTGCACAATGGTTCACTTCCAAAAGGGAACCTCCAATAGACAGGTAATTTAAAGATATACAAAATGCAAAAACTTATCTTAAGCAAAACTACTACCAGTTGCCTAAAGGCACACTCCATTACACCAAAAGTTATATTTTGTCTAGTGTTCTGTGAATAAGCTATTCTAACAATCATGATAACTCCATACATAAGGAACAGATAAGACTAGCTTTGAATAATCAAAAAAAATTTTAAATCCTATTTACCATAGTTTCTGAGAAAGTGAATTCTAGTTTAATTATTTTTAAAAATGGAAAAAGAATTTGAAGATGTTTCAATAAAATAGACTATTCAATCATTGCATTTGGTTTGCAGATTATATATAGTTAGGTTTTATTGATGTTAAAGCAAAAATCATGGAAATATATTTTAAATTCTCAAAAGAAAGAAAGAAAGGAAGGAAGGAAGAAAAAAGAAAGAAAGAAAAACAATGTCTTCCTCCTGCCCATTGGGAAGGAGGAAAAATAGAAAAGAACATTAATCGTGTTTCTGAAAAGAAATGAGCCTCCCAACACTGACACACAGAAACTGAAAATCCACCATTCTTTGAAAAGCCTGTGTTGATTTGGTCTTTATCTTCCTGAAGTTATTGAAGTTAGCTTTTTCAAAAAAAACTACCCTAAGCTTCTCAGATATAAAACTGTTCTTAGCTTCAGAGGAGATAAACATTACTAGGAAGGCTGTAACTATAATTTAAAAGAAACACTAAAATAATGAGTAAAATGTTTGTTATAATCACAAAAGTTGACATTAAAGTTTCTTAGTTTGGTAATCTTGTTTTGATCCTTTGTCTTTAATACAAGCAACGAAAATACCTACTTCTTCCCTGAAAGTAAATGACAGTTTCAGTTGAGATCGATAAAAAGTTAAAATGATTCTAAATCTTTTCTGAATTGCACTATAAAATGCTTATTTGTTGGGGGGAATTGTGTTTGAGAAATGGGGCTAAGCAGTCTTGTCTATTCCTGTTTGTGAGCTGCGAATGAGTGCGGCGCTGCTTCGCTGTCCCTACAGGTAGGATCCGCTATGCTGGTTCTGCACGCTCACCTTTGCAGATGGGAAATACAACACAGGCTTTTTTTCTCGCAAAGAATACGACCTGCCCCTGGAACTGAAACCCATCCAACAATTTTGCTAGCATAGACAGTAAGAAAGAGCGGACGCAAACCATCAAG
The DNA here is from genome assembly GCF_037043125.1 of Eumetopias jubatus. Taxonomy (NCBI): domain Eukaryota; kingdom Metazoa; phylum Chordata; class Mammalia; order Carnivora; family Otariidae; genus Eumetopias; species Eumetopias jubatus. Next base: position 65,446,085 of record NW_028274809.1, on the reverse strand, counting down.
TATAAGTGCCTTTCCTTTCCACATTTTCGGAACCTTCTAGCAAACACACACAGTCAAAATCCGCACTGGAAACAGGTGCCTTTCCAGCTCCTCTTTCTCCAATTGCTTGGACCTCTCCGTTCAGCTTCTCTCCTCTCTACTTTCGGGTGGCCTAACACCAAGTGGCCAAAACCGCGAGATGGGAAAATGGATACAGGTGGGTGTGGCGGCTGAGGCGAGCGCTGGCGAGAGACGGAGGGCTTCCCGGTCCGCCACACTAGAGGAGGAACAGAAAAGGCACTTACTTGCAACCCTGCCCGCCGACGATGCCCATACAGCGCCCCCCGCACAATCTGGCCTGTAAGGAGCGCGCGGGCTTCAGGGACCCTTCCTCGCTCCTGGTTTCTCCCCACCGGCGTTCTCTCTGTAGCTCCTTCGCCCTCTTTCTTTTGGCTCCTGTTGCTCAGCGGGCGCCTGCCACCCCCAGCCGCTGGCACGCAGGCTAGCCCAGCTCCAGCCCAGGCGAGAGGGTGGAATTGGAAACCAGACCCCCGCCGCCGGAGCGCTGGCGAGGGCCAGCACCGAGACTGAGCCCCTCCTTCCGGGGCGCGCCCAGACCAGCGGCAGCCCCGCCCCCGCCCCCCGCGGCAGCAGCGCCGCCGGCTCCCGCGCCACTCCTCCCTCCCCGCCCTTTCCCGAGCCAGCACCGCCCGCTCTCCACGCCCGCGGCTAGCGTCCGGCGGGACTCGCTAGGAGCGCCGCGGCGGCTGGGCTGCCTCTTCTCCGATGTGCGCTGGGAGAAGACAGGGGAGGGGGCCGCGACCTCCCATCCAGGGCTACCCCATCGGACGGGGCGCGCGCGCGCGCGCGCGCGCGTGTGTGTGTTGGTCCAGCAGCCTCAAGAGCCCTTCCCTTACCTCAACCCCGCCCCCCCGCCCCCACACACACCCTCTTCCCTTCCTCCCTTCCGGCTCAGCACAATCAGCTGTTTCCGAGAAGTCGCTGAGTGTGCTTTGGTGGGAAGCCGGAGGAGAGCTCCAGGCCGAGGAGGTGAGGACCAATGGCAAAGGCCGGACCAGGGTCTCCTGTGCCCCGGGCTCTTGAGGATTCAGGACTGGGAATCGGTTCCTTCTCAGAGGCTTTGCCCATGGAGACTGGAGAGGTGCCATGCAAGACCTATCTCTAGGCTGCGATTTTTCTTTTCTCTTTTTTATAACAGATCGATCGGGTTGCCGAATCTTCGAAGGCCGACAATGAAAGCGTTTCCTTTCGAAGATGGAGCGAGGAGTCAGAGGATGTTGTGGGTGGAGAGGGAGATGTGGGGTAGAGGCTGCTCTCCCAGACCTGGACCGGCTCATCTGGATACATCATCACTCATATAGGTTCCGAGTTCAGAGCTGGGTAGGAACGACTGTGAAAATGAATCTTCATAAAAATTTTTGTGTGGTGTGTGTGTCTGTGTATGTATGTATGTTTTCTACAGCAGTCTGCTGGGAGGAACTAATAAAAACAGGATTGAATTATTTTTCTCAAGAAGAAACAGGAAATTTCCACCAAAAGAAAAGATCAAAGGATTATGTTGGGGTGGGGTGGATTTCTGGATTCAGGCCTTAAAAGAGGGCAAATCACATTGCATAGTGTACAATATAGTATAAATATAAGTGGTGGGCATTTACATCTATGGTTTATTTGCTTCCACACCTTCTACTGTGGAAATGATACTCAGTGGTAAATACACAGGATTTTAAGTCCCAGGGTTTACCTATCCCTGCTGCTACTGAGGTTTGCCCTGGGTGTTGACCTTACATTCTTGAATTGCAAGATGTGCCATTGAAGGAAGGAAGCTTTCTGTTTTACAGGCTCTCCACTGACGGGTGAACTTGGACACTTGGAGATAATTCTCAATGCCACATCATAGCCAAGTCATCTTCTCTTCCTTGATCGGTCTCAGAGGTAGAAAGAAGAGCTCAGCTATACTAGGAGTGACAGCCTTTTTTTTATTAGACTTAATTAATTCTGCTCTCTCTCTCTTTTTTTTTTTCTTGGCCACATTCAAGTCCCTCCTCAACTAAATTGTCCAACGAATAATCATAGAGAAGCAAAATGAGTTCAGTCAACCTTCTGTCTTAAAGCTCTCTGACATCTGATCTCATATCAGGGAATAATCCATATGATGTTCAGAATAATTCAAAACCACAGGATTTCAAATCATGTTATTTTTTTTCCATAAGAGGATAAATTAGAACACTTTAGCTGAGTAAGACAACTGAAAAAATGATCAATGCCTCTAAAATGATGAAATTTATTAATATAATTAACACAGATTTTATCAACAAATTCCAAAATACTCAAAGCTTTAGAGAAGCAAATCAAGAACAAACCAAAGTATGGTATTTTAAAAAATAGTGAGTCTAAAATAAAAAAAAAATAGTGAGTTTAGTAGATTTGTTATTCCTAGAGATGGTGCAAAATGAAGATAAAAATAAATTCAAGATGAATTGATAAATAATGGTGCCATATGGAATGAATTATTATAAGACATTAGAGTCACTTTTGGCAGTTGTCATATAACACTACCCAGAAAACATCACTTGGGATAGTGATGGCATATTGGACTAGGTGATCCATTGATTTAATGAAGGGTAGCAGTTTTTAATAGTGGACAAAAAAGTACTTCCCCTCAGTATGGTAGGAGATTTGGTGTCCCTCTCCTTCTGCCACTAAAAAAATAATGAATAACATACACCATGCTTTGTCGATGAGTATATATATATACAGTTGATCTTTGATGAACACAGGTTTGAACTACGTAAGTGTATTTATGTACAATTTTTTTCAATATATATATTGGAAAATATTTTTGAGATTTGCAACAATTTGAAAAAATTCCCAGATGAACCACATAGCCTAACAATATTGAATGTTAGTATTTGCAATGCTGTATTATGAATATGACTATAATACTGTATGCCATAAAAATTTTATAATGATTCATTCATTAGCATATAGACTAGGCTGCCACGAAGCAATCATATCAGTTATACTAGGCTACCATAAAGCAATCACATTGCTGCTTCTTTGTTATTAATGTGTGAATCATTATACCTATAAATAAAAATGAATTTCTTTTTTCCATTATCTTTTTTGTTTTTGATGTTTAGTGTTAGTAATACACATTCTACTCTAAGAGTTCATCCACAAGTACATATCAAACTGGATATACCTATATTTTTGTTACAGGATGTCCAAAACAGAACTTCCTTTGTCTGTCTGAAGGATCCTTGGAAGGATTTGCCTATGAGCTCATTGGCAAAGGTTGGTGTATATTATTAATTATCTTCCCAATTCTCTTTTATCTCTCAACTGTTTACCCCATATATATTGTATGTGTCATTTTTAGTCTCCCAAACATTTTGCAATCTGTTGCTTTTAGTCTCTGCTCTCTGTATTTTTATTGCCTTTTTGGCAGCTCTGAGATTTTTGTCTCTGTTTAAATCCAGGAAAGAACTATCTGAAACTCTCATTAAGTATTATACTAAACATACCTGAGAGTTCATCAAACATTAAGTGATGGTGTCACCTGTGCTGTTGAGAAGGTTAAAGGGTAGGCTTGAATTATGGGAGGCAGAAAAGATATCTGGTTGAACCAGCCAACAACCAATAAATTCCTAAGGCTATTCACAAATGATGTCTATAATTTGGGCACAAAAAGTGGAGATATTTATGTCTTGAAATTAACCAATAGTATATTTCAAAACCAGAATAGGAATAAAAATTTATTTTACCTTGTGATACCATGGAAATCCATACTTCTATCTTGTCCACAATTACCTCTCCAATTGTTAAAACTTCTATAAAGTTCCTGGAGGAGAGAGAAATCGACAGTAATATAAAGACAGTAAATTAAACAGTACAGTACCAGAAGAGTTTGGTTTTTTTTTTTCATTAAATAGGATTATAAATCTATATTTATCTTCTAATATCTGCTACATGGAAATATTTTAACTTGAGTAAAAACAATTATGCTGTTGTGAAAATGAAAGAATAAAGCTACAATTTTTTTGTGTATACATAGCTAAAAAGCAGGTTTCAAAAGTCAGGTTTCAAAGTAGAATTACAAAGAAAGAAAACTATAATTAAAACAGTGCAATACACAAGGAAGATTATCAGTCATAGGTTGGAATAATAAGAAAGATGGACAAATTATGCAGAATGAAACAATGAAAGAAAAGTGGTTTCCAAAATGTATAGCATTAGAGTATTTGCTCTTCTAAATTGACATGGTGTGAGCTTTTGTGCCGGTAAACTCATGTGAAGAAAAATAAACGTGTTTTTTCGTGCATGTGGTAGATGCTTTGTAGTATATTGATTGGTCAATTATTCATGAATTCCCACTAAATCAAACAGCCCACCAATGAGTCCTTTACCAGAACAATGCTTTTGCTGATCAGATGTTTTCTATGGAATGCCTTTTCATCAAAACTGCTGTTCTCAAAGTTCTCTTCTTGAAGAAGTCTTAAACTAGACTAGATTACCCAATATACGAAACATTTGTGCTTAGACATTGGGCAACATGATACACAAGACTGTGATCACTGACAGAAAAGACATAAACAAGGTGTGTCCTATGATGGTCCCAACTTACTACGTGAAATTAGTTTCCAGACTGTAGCACAGGAAGGGGAAAATACAAAAAGAGCCCCACAATCTCCCTGATTTGAGAAGATGGAAACTGAAGTTTAAGAGGCTGAAGCAGCTAGAATTTGTAGGACAGAGTACCATAGAGAAGAAACCCATACAGAGATCTGCAGAGGAGTGCCCTCAAGTTTTTGGTGGGTACTGACATGTGGTGGTGTGAGAACCAAATTATCTAAGGCCAGGGAAAGAACTAATAGAAAACTGTAGGTAACAAAATTCCTAGACTTCACATGGGCTAGAAATAATTTGTGTTTCCCCAGCCAAAGTAGAAAAACCTCATCATACATAAGATACTGGAGGGTCCTTAGAAGGGTATAGTCTTAGTAATGGGGCTATATTATTTTTAGATTAAAGTTGCTTTGAATTTACACTAACAGAGCTTAAAAGCAGACTTAAAAGGACCCAACTGATTTCAACTTGCTTAAATTCTAGCCAGAATAAAGTCCAATACTTTCTAAAGGTCTTAATGATGTAAAATTAACACTGACTAGCATCAAGATTTAAAAACTTACCAGGCATGCGGGTGCCTGGGTGGCTCAGTCATTAAGTGTCTGCCTTCGGCTCAGGTCATGATCCCAAGGTCCTGGGATCGAGCCCCACAGGGAGCTCCCTGCTCCACGGGAAGCCTGCTTCTCCCTCTCCCACTCTCCCTGCTTGTGTTCCCTCTCACTGTCTCTCTCTGTCAAATAAATAAATAAAATCTTAAAAAAAAAAAACAAAACTTACCAGGCATGCAAAGAAGAAGGAAAATATGAGCCATAGTCAACAGAAAAGTCAATCGATAGGAACAGATCCAGAAATGGCAAAGATGATAGAATTAACAGCTGAGGATGTTAGGTTCCATATTATAAGTGTATTCTGTTTGCTCAAGACTGTAGAGAAAAATCTGAACATTATGAGGAGAGAAATAGAAGATATAAAAACAACAAATTGGAACCTCTAAATATAAAAATATGGTATCAGAAATGAAAATTCACTTTATATGAATGCAATTCTCAGAAGAACAAAGAATATATGTGTATATGCAAAATAGAAAATTCATTACCTCTGTAATCCCAAACTTCATGTGCAACCTTTTTTAACAGGTTGACTACTCTCATTCCAGACTTTAATTTGCCTATATAAATAAATAATATTTATTTATAAATAAATAAAAAATATATAAATAAATATGTCATTATTATTTGAAACAGTAAAATATTAATGCAATAATTGCTTTGCAGTTATAATAATTTGTAGGAATCTGTGATCATCCTTAGCTTTGGATAAGCATTTTAATGTATTTACCTAACATATTACATTTATTAAGTTCACCCTCAAGGATCAGAAATTTTCTTCCATTAAAGATATATGAAACAGATCCTGAAGATAGTTCCAAAAGAGAAATTTAAAAATATTTCAGCAATAGTGCTAGTGAAATCAAGATGTAACTTCCCAAGCTGCTTCTTTAAATGGGATAACAGCTTTTTAAATGTATTAATTTCAGTATATTTACTGAATTAAAACTTCTATTATGTGACATAAAATGTAGTTTGGAAATATAGGCATCCTTTTTGTTGTTATTTTGATTGCTGCCAGAAGTAGAGTGTTGACTAATTTGTATAGTTTAGGCTGTAGTAGTAACTGAGTTTTGTCAATAGTAGATGTTAAAGGAAAGATGGGGGTGGAACATTTGAGAAAGAAGAAACTGTTAAAAAAAAAAAGACAATAGATCTGAAATGGAGTCACCTGTGCTAAGTCCTTGCTCAGCAAATCAAGACTTAATACCTAACTTAATTGCAGTTTCAACCTCTCCCAGAAATATCTTAAATTAGTCAATCTGGAATTTCCTGGTCTGCACTAGTGAGATAATCCAGCCAATAGACCCAAAGAAAGAAAATAATCATCTCTTTCCTTATCCTGCCCCTTCTAAAAGTCTCCCATTTTGTTTAGCTCCTTTCTGTTTGGTAGGTGGAATCAATCTGATTCATGAATTGTTGAATAAGGCCAATTTGATTTTAAATGTACTCAGTTGAATTTTGTTTTGTTTTAACAAAACAATGGAATAAATATTCTCAGGCTATGGATCAAAAGTTTAGAGAGCTAAAAGAGTGGGAAGGCTTGGGGAGGTCTGCAAGGTTTCAGTGTTTGGGCGCCTGGGTGGCTCAGTTGGTTGAGTGACTGCCTTCAGCTCAGGTCATGATCCTGGAGTCCTGGGATCGAGTCCCGCATCGGGCTCCCTGCTCAGTGGGGAGTCTGCTTCTCCCTCTGACCCTCTTCCCTCTCGTGCTCTCTGTCTCTCACTCTCTGTCTCTCAGATAAATAAATAAAATCTTTAAAAAAAAATAAAAAAAAATAAAAAAAAAACAAGGTTTCAGTGTTCAAAGGGTCTTGCCTGTATTTGTAAGACCTTATTTGCTACTTATAGATCCCCATGTTCTAAGTACTAAATTTATTTTTTTAAAAGATTCCCAAACTGAAACATTTTATCATGTAAATAATGATCAGTTAAGGTTTAACATTGAAATCCCAGATTTTCAAATGATCTGATTACCATTCTTGTGGGGGTTTTTTGACATTTAATTTTTTTAACCTTGTGTTTTAAGCACTAATAAATAGACTCAAATTTTTATAGCTTTGAGGAAAGACACATCCACACACCAAAAATTAAAAAGAAAAAAGAAAGAAAAAGGAATCAGGTTTCTTAAAACAGAATATATTTTAGAGTGATGAATAAAATATGATAAATTATAAATTTGAGGTCTTTTGTAGCAATGTCTAAATTTGTTAACTATTCCAAAAAAAACTGATATTCTTAGAATGCATTATTATATGAACTGTAGTAAAGACAGGTTGAGTAGTAAATATACTGTATTTTTTTCAAATGGTCAGTATAATTTTATAAAAATTTCAGAAAAGTAATCACTTTTAACTCTTGAAATTATTTTGGTCCTTGCCAGTGAGATTAATGATAACACTTGTTGAAGTTTTAAAATGTACCAGACATTATTTTTTAAAGATTTTATTTATTTATTTGACAGAGAGAGAGAGCCAGAGAGCACAAGCGGAGGGAATGGCAGAGGGAGAGGAAGAAGCAGTCTCTGCACTGAGCAGGGAGCCTGATGCGGGACTTGATCCCAGACCTCTGGGATCATGACCTGAGCCGAAGGCAGATGCTTACCCATCTGAGCCACCCAGGTGCCCCAACCAGACATTATTTTTTAAAACTTTACTTTTTTAACCCAATTAATCCATACAACAATGCTTTGAGGTAGGTAATATTACCATCCCCTTTTTTGCAGGTGAAAAAACTAACATTTGAGAGATTAAACAACTTGCCAAAGGCCACAGAGCTAATATGTGGCAGAGCCAAGGGGTCACCCTAAGCACTCAGGCTCTGGAGCCCGTGTGCTTGAGCAATGAGCTATATTACCTCCATAGGAAGTGGCTATTGTATGTCTCACAATATATGCATTCAGAAAATACTGGCCAGGCTACATTACAATTATGAATTAAAAATTAAATTTAGTATGTAGATGAACAATACAAAGATAAGGTAAGTAAACCTCTCAGTAGTTCATTTATTCACAATTAAACCTGTTGACTGAAATCAAGCATGTAGAGAAGTTAAACCACTTCATGGTATAGTAGAAAGAGGACAGAAGCCATTTTCTAATTTACCAATTACTGTGTCTTTCCATGGGCATGTTTCCTAATGTCTGTGTGTTTTAGTTTTCTCCTGCATAAATGGGAAGACTTGTACTAAATAATTTTTAAGGTCCTTTCTTTTCTAACCTTTTAGATTTCTTTTATATGAGTATGTGTAATTTTCTAAGTCAAATTTAAATTGAATATTCTTTTATTGAAACATAACCTCCAGAAAAATTGCTATTTGTGAGCAACATGTATTCATATTTTTTTCTATGACTCCCACTTCTGGAAGGTGTTGCTAAAATAGCTAATTAATGTATTTTGATACAAATTAAGAGAAGTAATCAAATGAGATTTAATTGAATAGAAGCCATAGGGTCAAATATGAAGTTATCTTTATAGTACTGAATTATGACTTTCCTTCAGAGGTACCCCAATACAAATTCTAGCACACTGCATACAGTGAATACTCTGTATATACTATTAATTTGCATACATAAAGTTCAAAATCACTTTCCTCCTCCCTCATTCATTTTTGATAAATGCTACATCTACTGCCACCTGGTGTTCATAATGTCAAATATTTTAGAAAGTCCTTTCTAAAATATTTCTTTCACATTTTTCTTTTTTTTAATTTTTTTAAAGATTTATTTATTTATTTACTTATTTATTTATTTAACAGAGAGTGAGAGAGCACAAGCAGGGGAAGCAGCAGGCAGAGGGAGAGGGAGAAGCAGGCTCCCTGCTGAACAGAGAGCCCGATGTGGGGCTCGATCCCAGGACCCTGGGATCATAACCTGACAGAAGGCAGCCGTTCAAACGACTGAACCACCCAGGCGCCCCCTTTCACATTTTTCTTTCTTTCTTTTCTTTTCTTTCTTTCTTTCTTTTTTTTCTTTTCTTTCTTTCTTTTTTTGTTTCCTTCCTTCCTTCCTTCCTTCCTTCCTTCCTTCCTTCCTTCCTTCCTCCCTTCCTCCCTTCCTCCCTTCCTCCCTTCCTCCCTTCCTCCCTTCCTCCCTTCCTCCCTTCCTCCCTTCCTCCCTTCCTCCCTTCCTTCCTTCCAGCAGTTTTAGATTTACAACAAAATGGAGAGGGAAATACAGAGATTTCTCATATACCCCAGCCCCCACACATGTATAGCCTCCTCCATTATCAGCATCACTCACCAGAATGTACATTTTTTTCTTTTTTACCCAGGAATGAATCTACATTGTCACATTACAATCACCAGAAATCCATAGTTTACCTTAGAATTCACTCTTGGTATTGTACATTCTATGAATTTGGACAAATGTATAATGACATTTATCCACCATTATAATATTTGCTTCACCGATACCACACTATCTTGATTACTGTAGCTTTATAGTAAATTTTGAAGTCAGGTACTGTCAGTCCTCCAACTTTGTTCTCCTTCAATATTGTGTTGACTATTCCAGGCCTTTGGCCTTTCCACATAAACTTTAGAATCTGTTTGTTAATATCCATAGAATAACTAGGTATGATTTTGATGGGATTGCAATGAATCTATGGATCAAGTTGGGAAGAACTGACATTTTGACAATATTGAGTCTTCCTATCCATGAACAGAGAATCTCTCTCCATTGATTTAGTTCTTTGATTTTATTCACCTGTGTTGTAGTTTTCCTCATATGGATCTTGTTATTATTTTCTTTACATGAGAAGCAAAGGGAAAAGTATGTTTTGTTGATGTTCAGATTTAAGAGCCATCTCTAGATGAGCAGAAGGGAACCACTTCTGAGTATTTGTAAGAGTGATATGCAAAGAAGTCATTTCAGTTAGTAAATATTACAGGTTTAATTTTGATTTATTTTCTTTTTCTGAGATATATATTTTTTTAATGTTGAGATACATTTTTAACAGTTTGTAATTGTTTTATGCAAACTTCTCTTTCTCTACTTGTGATTTTGTCACAAATATTCTTTTAACTTATTTTTAATTCTTTTAATTTTTTTTAAAGATTTGATTTATTTATTTGACAGAGAAAAAGAGAGAGTATGGGGGGGGGCGGGAGAGGGAGAGGGAGAAGCAGGCTCCTCAGTGAGCAGGGAGCCTGACATGGGGCTTCATCCCAGGACCCTGGGTTCATGACCTGAGTGGAAGGCAGACACTTAACCAACTGAGCCACTCAGATGCCCCTCATTTAACTTATTTTTAAGGGGACTACACCTGATACAGAAAAGCATTCCTCAAATCACATAACCTTGTGTTACAGTCTCTTGATTTACAACAAAGTAAAACAAAAAGCTCTCAGAAATATATATAAATTTGAAACAAAAGAGGGACAGTATAAATAGGTATAGGAGTTAGGATATTTAAATTTTTTTAAAATTCAAATGTAATTAACATTTTATAAAGCATAATTTATTTTTATTTTTTTTAAAGATTTCATTTATTAATTTGACAGAGAGAGACACAGCAAGAGAAGGAACACAAGCAGGGGGAGTGGGAGAGGGAGAAGCAGGCTTCCCACAGAGCAGGGAGCCCGATGTGGGGCTCAATCCCAAGACCCTGAGATCATGACCTGAGCTGAAGGCAGATGCTTAATGACTGAGCCACCCAGGTGCCCCGCATAATTTATTTTTAAAGTCTATCTCAAATAAAACCTTTTCTATATTATGAGCAAGATATTTTTACTTCTTCCATTATAATAAAACAGGTTGGAGGAAATTCAAGATATGGTGGTTAGAGGGACCAGGTAGAACCACTGGGTAGACAGGAAACCAAGGGGAGAAACAGGGAAATGCCCGTAGAATAAAAGTGCTGTTTAAATGGCCTTGCGTGAAGAAGGTAGGTGATAGTATCCATGGGGCACATATGCTCTTCATAAGAGTTGTACGTACAGCTCTTCAGGAAGGTCTATTTAATTCCAGGGCCTTGGTTGTCTTCTAAAGCCTGAACTCATCTTAAAAGTAGATTACTTCTGAGTGTGGCAAGGCTTTGAATAATCCCTAATAGAGTTCTAAACAGATATCAAAGTTGAACATTGCCCCTAATTTCTCCTCTCAATTTTCCTACTTTCGCTGGTCTATACTCTTGAAGGAGAGGAGAAAAGAAAAAGTAATGGCAAGTAAAGGCAGATGTGGGGAGACATCTGATGATGATCTTTGCCCTTCATGATGAAATGCAAAAATATTAATAATCAGGGGCACCTGGGTGGCTCAGTCGGTTAAGCATCTGACTGGCTCAGGTCATGATCTCAGGTCCTGGGGTCGAGCCATGGGTTGAGCCCCACATCAAGTCCTTCATTGGACCTTGCTCAGTGGGAAGTCTGCTTCTCCTCCCTCTGCCCCTGCCCCTGTTTGTGCTCTCTCTCCCTGTCTCACTCTCTCTCTAAAATAAATAAATAAAATTTTAAAACAAAAACCATTGATAACCAAAGTACTATTTCATAACTTTGTGTCTTTGCTTCAGGGTTGGCTCTGAATGGCTTTTGTCTACAAATGATCAAAGAACTCCTAGTACATGTTGACAAAGGAAAAGATCAATGGCAAATGTTGGAGATTTGTTGGTCTCTAGAAAAGTAGACACTTTTTGTTTTATCTAAGCAAAGGACAAAGGAAAGAAGAATAGAGCAAATGTTTTCCTTTTATTTCCTGAGATTTCTTTCCTTCTTTCTTCTTCTTTCTTTTTTTTCTTTCCTTCCTTTTTTTCTTCCTTCCCTCTTTCATATTTCTTCCTCATTTATTTTTTGGGGGGGGGAATTTACACCAAAGTCTCTCAAAGTTATTTATTTCCATCACTATTCCCACTATCCTCAATTGAGTGGCATGAACTTTTATCTGACTTATAGCAAGTGTCCATACCTGCTCTGTCACCCTTCAGCATTACCAACTCTAACCAATTCTCCATGCTCCCTTTTTAATGGGTGGCCTTCAGGATCATGGTCAAACACCCAAATGTGTGCATTGTTTTTTTTTTTTTTTAAAGATTTTATTTATTTATTTATTTATTTATTTATTTGAGAGAGAATGAGAGGGGGGAGGGTCAGAGGGAGAACAGACTCCCCACTGAGCAGGGAGCCCGATGCGGGACTTGATCCCGGGACTCCAGGACCATGACCTGAGCCGAAGGCAGTCGCCTAACCAACTGAGCCACCCAGGCGCCCCAGATGTATGCATTGTTATCTCTAGTGGCAAGGCTCTGCTCTTGCACCTTCCTTTGGTGGAGTATTCTGCCCCAACACCTGTGCTTACCTCACTTCTATCATCCTGCACATCTTAGATATCATATTCACTAAACCCTGATTGATGAACTAAGTATTGGTTAAATTCTACTTCTCCATGCTTCCATTATCTCCCAAACTTCCCCTTATTAAAACATTTACCACATTTTATGGTAATTTTTTGTGGGGTGCCAGCAAAAGTATCTCCCCAAAAAGTAATGCTTGAGCTGGACCTAGGAGGTTGTTCACAACTTAGTCAGGTGGGTGAGGTTGGTTGGAACAAGAGCACATTCCAGGCAGACAGAATATCATGTGCAAATATAGGAGCCTTTGCACCCTGCAGGTAACTTTAGTTTCTGTATAGATGAGGTTCATGTCTTGAATATGCCCTGCTACATTGCCTGGCATTAATTTAGAAGGGAGACATTCTAAATGTGTTGAAAATATGAATTATCACCATTGTATTTGATTTTTAGAAGCATGATTCTTATTAAAAAATGTGTATTTCTTCGACAACACTGGGAAGGATGATTGAAAAATAATACAGGGGAGAAAAAATAAACACCTAAAGAAACTAATGAAGTAAATGGAACAGTATGGTCAGAACTGAGAGGTTTGTTTTGTTTTAAGTAGAATTGGGAGGAAGTAAGTATTTATTGGATTCAGGTAGGAGAGTAGATAGAAGTATTTAGGATAAATCAAAAAGTTTTGACATGGATGACAATGATGATTTTATTAACAATCCTACCCCTCAAAAAATAGTATTGTAAGAAAAATAGATTTAATGATGGACGATGATGAGTAAAGTTGTATACATATTGAGTTTGAGATGCTGTGACACATCCAAGTGGAAGTGTTTAGTAAGAAAGTCTGATACATGGACATCAACATAGTGTTGTCATTAAAAAATTCCAAATATGATATTTAAAACCTATATTACATATTTTTAAAATTACATTTTAACACTGAAGGAGTACACACAACATAATCTAAGAATAATGTAGTACCTTTAACAGGAAAAAACAAAAACCTGTATCAAGATTTACACATACATATATAGATAATTTTATATATATTGCTAATTTTCTAAATTAGAAAGTTATAACTTAATGTTACTTGCCAATCACATTGCATGTAATTATTTTCTTGACTTAATGCTTGTCATTTTAGGGATCCATATTTGCTAGCACAACAGAGCAGAGAACAAAGATTTTGGTGTGTCACAGTTAGTAACTTGTAGCAGATGGTGTGGTGTGTTACCCATCCCCCTTCAGGAACAATGGATTCATTCCTTAAGTTGGAGTTTTCTCTGATCCTCTATCTCAGAAGAAAGTCTGTATTGCATAGGAATATTGAGAAAAGTGGAGTCAGTAGCTCTGTTATATTGTTCTGGGGAAACTGTAGAAATCTGAAGCAATATTTCTCACTTGGTCTTGAAAGTTGGAGAATAAAAGGGTTAGAGGCCAGGGAATTAATGAGCTAATTGTTAGAGCTGTGAGAGCTATGGAGACTGGAGAGCCCTCCGAGCCAGTGAGATGGCTTCTTGCAATGAGGCTGTTGGCTGGGGCGCCCTGACCCTAGACAGGGAGAAGTCCGAAGTTGAGGACAGGTGAAAACTCCTCATGGAACTGTACCAACTATGGGCTGCATTGACAGCCTCTTGTCTAGAGATAGACTCTGTAGTATGATAAAAACACAGAGTGCACCCCAAATCAAATGATGCACAAAAGATCTGGACTGAATAAGTACAGATAGCTTGAACTCTAGATGCTTGTCAAGAATTTATTACATTCTTTGCTTCAATACTGTTGTTGAAAGAAAGCAGATATTGTCTGAAGATTCAACCATGCAAATGTACTTCAGATTTAGGGACACCCCCCAAAATATATATATATACATAGATATAGATATAGATATATATCTGAGCCAGACCATCAGTGAACTGTAAACTGGTACCAAATTGATGCGAATTGTTTTCCTGACCTCTTAGACCATTAACCCACATTAAGGGATGTTATCATAAGCATCAGCCTCGTGGGACCTGGAGAAGGAAGAAGATGGTGACAGAAGGCTGAAACGATGGCCACTGGCTAATTGTAGCTTTTAATGATCTACCCTACAGGTTTTGGAAGTCTTCCATATTATACATATTTGGAAAATGATCTGTATCTCCAAGCTGGCTTGGCAAGGACATTGTTGTTCTCAGGAATTAAAAACATAATGACTACATTTTGACTGATTTATTTATTTCCTTTAACATTCTTCTATCAATCAGTTTGCTTTCTATCATTTTCCCTAGTGATTTAACTGTGGATCACTAGTAATGAGCTGTAGGATAATGCAACCTTGTTTCTTTCCTACATTTAAGTTCAAAATTCCTCTATATAAACAAAGCTAAACAAATATATTTGTGTCAATATTAAAGAACATCTTTCCCTTTTTAAAAAGGAGATGGAACTGCCCTATGAAAGGATGAAGCTTACGTGGTGTCTAAAAGCCTGGGCTTTTGAGCAGGTAAAGCTTGTTAATGTGTTGAACATTCTAGGTTCTAATTCTCTCATCTTGGGAACAGTCACACATGCTTTGTATGAGTCTGAGGTTACATTAGACCGTACCTGTAAAAATACCTTAACACTGGGTTTGGCCCATAAAACACATGAGTAAGTTTCAATGATAAACACACAAATGGAATGATAGGTAGCTAAGGTTTTTCAATGTTCATGACATCCCAGGCATTGGCACGCAATCACATTAAATTCTCATTATGAACCAGGGGTTAGACATATTTACTATTCCTATTGAGCAGATAAAGATAGTGGAGCTTATCTTAATAATTGATTTTATACACAAATAATAAGTGATGCTATACCACCTCTTCTGAGTGGAAACAAAAATCAACAGCTGAAGAAGGGAGGAAGAGGAGGAGGGAGGGAACAAAAGAGGGGGAAGACAGAGAGAGACAGGGACAGAGACAGAGAGACAGAGAGAAAAGAGTAGTTTCCTTTAGATGGTTGGAACGAGAAATACTCCTTTTCATTTCAGGGATCTTTGACCATGCAGTTTCCTCTAATTATAAGGTCATCCCCATTCTCTGTAGACTCTTTTCATCAGTTATATCTCAGTCTTATGCCAATCTTCAACTCCCAAGGCTGGGTCACATTCTCCCCACCGTATGCTTTGGACTCTTCTTTCATCATGCTTGACACAATTATAATTGCCTAATTATTTTTCAGCCAAGGCTGCTAAACCAAAGTTCTGTGGAAAGGGGAATATATCTACTTTGTTTATTACTATATCTTCATGCTAAAGGATGCCTGGTAAAGAGAAAAAGCTCAATTATTAAGTAAATGAATGAAATAAGAAGAAGAAGGCAAGTGAATGTGGGGCAGATGGTGATGATATATTCCACCAAACAGCATATGCAGATATGGAAGTGAGAAATACAATAGAGCACTAAGAATTAAAATCTGGGGGTGCCTGGGTGGCTCAGTTGTTAAGCATCTGCCTTCGGCTCAGGTCATGATCCTGGATCCTGGGATCGTGTCCCACGTTGGGCTCCCTGCTCAGCGGGAAGTCTACTTCTCCCTTTCCCACTCCTCCTGCTTGTGTTCCCTCTCTTGCTGTCTCTCTCTGTCAAACAAATAAATAAAATCTTTAAAAATAAAAGAATTAAAATCTGTTGGATGAGTTTTATTTTTTTATTTTTATTTTATTATTATGTTAAGTTAATCACCATACATTACATTAGTTTTTGATGTAGTGTTCCATGTTTCATTATTTGCGTTTAACACCCAGTGCTCCATGCAGAACGTGTCCTCTTTAATACCCATCACCAGGCTAACCCATCCTCCCAACCTCCTCCTCTCTAGAACCCTTAGTTTGTTTTTCAGAGTCCATCATCTCTCATGGTTCATCTCCCCCTCCGATTTCCCCCCCTTCATTCTTCCCCTCCTGCTATCATCTTCTTCTTCTTCTCCTTCTTCTTCTTCTTCTTCTTCTTCTTCTTCTTCTTCTTCTTCTTCTTCTTCTTCTTCTTCTTCTTCTTCTTCTTCTTCTTCTTCTTCTTCTTCTTCTTCTTTCTTCTTCTTCTTTTCTTCTTCTTCTTCTTCCTCTTCTTTCTTTTTTTTTTAACATATAATGTATTATTTGTTTCAGAGGTACAGATCTGTGATTCAACAGTCTTGCACAATTCACAGTGCTCACCATAGCACATACCCTCTCTAATGTCCATCACCCAGCCACCCCATCTCTCCCACCCCCCACCATTCCAGGAACCCTCAGTTTTTTTTGTTGTTTTTGTTTTTTAAAGATTTTATTTATTTATTTGACAGAGAGAGAGAGAGCACAAGCAGGGGGAGCAGCACGCAGAGGGAGAAGCAGGCTCCCTGCTGAGCAGGGACCCTAATGCGGGGCTCGATCCCAGCATCTTGGGATCATTACCTGAGCTGAAGGCAGTCGCTTAACCGACTGAGCCACCCAGGTGCCCCCCCCAAGTTTGTTTCCTGAGATTAAGGATTCCTCATATCATTGAGGTCATATGATATATGACTTTCTCTGATTGACTTATTTCGCTCAGCATAACACTCTCCAGTTCTATACACGTCATTGCAAATGGCAAGATTTCATTCCTTTTGATGGTTGCATAGTATTCCATTGTATATATACCACATCTTCTTTATCCATTCATTTGTTGATGGACATCTTGGCTCTTTACACAGTTTGGCTATTGTGGACATTGCTGCTATAAACATCGGGGTGCACATACCCCTTCGGATCCCTACATTTGTAACTTTGGGGTAAATACCCAGTAGTGCAATTGCTGGCTCGTATGGTAGCTCTCTTTTCAACTTTTTGAGGAACCTCCATACTGTTTTCCAGAGTGGCTGCACAGGCTTGCATTCCCACCAAGAGTGTAGGAGGGTTGTTGGATGACTTTTATATGTGAGGCAGGGAGTGAATGAAAATGAAATCAAAGCGATAAGCAAAAATAAGTCATGGAGGGACCTGTATGACATGCAAAGGAGCTTAGACTTGATCTTGTCAGTGATTGGGTAACTAGTTAGCTGTTAACTTACAAGCGATTTGATTCATGAGTTTCTCTCTGCACAGGGTGATAAAGAATTTATAGTCTAGGGGTGCCTGGGTGGCTCAGTCAGTTAAGTGTCTGACTCTTGATTTCAGCTCAGGATGTGATCTCAGGGTCCTGAGGCCAAGCCCCGAGTCAGACTCCATGCTCAGCGTGGGTCTGCTTGAGATTCTTGAGATTCTCTCTCCCTCTCTCTCTGCTTACTCTTTCTCTCTCTCTCTCTCAAATAGATAGATGATAGATAGATAGATGATAGATAGATAGATACATACATACATACATAGATACATACATACATACATACATACATACATAAAATCTTAATAAGAAAAGAATTCATAGGCTAATTCAAACAAGCACGGGGGAACCCATGACATGGATATTTGCCTACTTAAATTTATTCCTGATTTCCTTATATCTTTCCTTCCCTTATTTTCTTTTAGCTTCATTTCCTTCTTTTCTTATTCTTAAAGCCAAACCATAGCTTCCAAACCATTCCCCTAAATGATGTGGCCCCTGCCTGTCTCCTCCCCTTCATCTTGTGCATTCTCCCATTCACTCACCATATTCAAGCTCATGAGTCTTCTTTCAGATCTTAGAATCCACTAAGTCTGTCGTGAGCTCTATTCTTTTCGTAGGGCTGCCATAACAAAGTACGGCAAACTGGTCACCTTAAAACAATGGAAATGTATTCTCTCACAGTTCAGGAGGCCAGAAGCCTAAAATCAAGGTATTGAGCAGGGTTGATTCTTCTGGAGGCTCTTGAGGGAGAATCTTGTTGCTCCATGTCTTTCTCTTGGCTTCTAGTGGTTGCTGACAACCGCTGGTGTTCCTTGGCCTATAAATGTGTCACCAAGTCTGTCTTCATGTGGCATTTTCCTTGCTTGTGTGTCTGTGTCCCTGTGTGGTATCCAAATTTCCCTCTTCTTATAAAGGCACTTCCTCTTAGAAGCCCATCCCAATCCATCATGTCATCTCAACTTGATTGCATCTACAAAGACCCTATTTCTAATAAAACCCTATTTGACTTTCACAGATACTGGGGTTTGAACATACCCTTTTGCAGGGTACAATCCAACCCACAACACCAGCCTAGAGTCATCCTTAGCCCTTCAGATCCTAGCATGGCTGTCTCCTGGTATTCCCTCAAGTACCAGCCCAAATGTCACCTTCCCAAGTCAAAAGTGATGCCACGCTGAAATGTCCCCTTTCCCTAATGCCACACTCCATGCCTCACATCTTCTATTTCTCAGTCCGTTTTGATTATACCATCCAGCCTGATTTTATTCATGCAGTTTTCACTATCTGAAAGTATTTTGTACAAATATATATTTTTTGGTCTATGTCTTTCCGTAGAATGTAATCTCTGCAAAGAGCAGGGACCCCATCTCTCTTGATTACTACTATAGCCCTAGCACCTGGAAGAGTGTCTGGAATAGAGTGAGCTCTTAAAATCTTGCTTAATGAAATTCATTCTATATTCTATCAGTTATTTGTAGCCATGATAATAATGCATAACGCATAGTCAAAAAAATCTTACTGGCATACACCAATCAGTATTCATTGCCACAGTCAGGAGCTTACTGTGGGTTGGGTAGGTAGCTCTGCTTTCTGAGTTGGGCTTACTCACATGTCTGGAGCTTGGCTGAATGTTAGTAATCTAGACTGATCGGGACTGGCCTCAGCTGGGGCACTTGGGACAGCTCAGCTCTACTGGACAGATCTGTCATCATCCAGCACCTAGCTAATCTAGACATATTTTCACAAAGAAGACAGCAAGTGGAAACATGCAAGATCTCTTGCAGCTTAGGCTCAGATCTAGTATGGAGAACATTTTGCCACATTCTAATGAACAAAGCAAGTCACACGGCCAAACTCAGATTCAAGGGTGGAGAAATGAACTTGTCTCACTCTATAGTGAGATAAACTATAATATCACAAAGCAAAGGGCATGGATAGAGGGAAGAGCAAAAAAGTGGGACCATAAATACAATCTACCACCAGAGTACTTTTGGATGTTACCTTCACTCCATTCTAGAACAAGATAGGGTACAAATAAATATCTATACAAATAGAAGCGGTTTCTTTTTTCTGTTTTAAGACACCAAATAGATTGACACTTCCCTTGTTTTTTACTCAGAAGTACTAAAGTGTAGTAGAGTCTGACTGCATAGACTTGATTCTTATCTCTACCATATAGTACCCTAAGTCATCCATAAAATGGGGACAATAACAATACCCATCCAATGGATTTTTTGTAAGGAAGTAATACAAATAAAATGCTAAACATAGTGCTTGGCTTAAAGTAAGCATTCAGTAAATGATAACCACTATTATTAGCTATTCGTTACCATTGAGGGCAGGAGTAGAATACATAGTCTTCATTACTTTCAGGACTAAAGTGCTCAGGATGGATTTATTTAAAACACTTTTTTCTTAAAATTTGCATGTAAATAATTTGGTTTATAAAAGTTTTCCCCAAGAATCAGTGGCCCCTGGCATATCTATCATTTATACTGTAGATTAAATAAAAGAAAGCCATAATCAGAATTAAGAGTAAGACTAGTGGGGCGCCTGGTTGGCACAGTTAGTTAAGCTGCTGACTCTTGGTTTCGACTCAGGTCGTGATCTCAGGGTTGTGAGATCAAGCCCTGAGTAGGGCTCCACACTCAGCAAAATGTCTGCTTGAGATTGTGTCCCCCTCTCCCTGCCCCTCCTGCTTGTACTCTCTCTCTGAAATAAATAAATCTTTTAAAAAAAGAGTAAACTAGTATGTGCTCTAATAAAGTGAGATATCCTATGATTTATTAAAATTATATATATATTATTAATCTATAATAATCTTCTGATTTGTACTATTTCATGAAATCATTAATCCTACTAGAGTCCAACTTGGGACCCATCTTGTGATTTAAAAAGCATTAGTTCAAAGGCACTCCTTCATTTGGATATATTTGATGGCTCAGCCAAAGAATATTGACTACTTCTGAAGAGAAAGTGTTCCTGAAATCATAATGTAAGTCTGTGGGAATGTGTGAGAAGTCACTAGTCAGAGCATTGTATTCCACTACCTTGGCTGAAGTTGCTCTTTTCCATTATGGGATTACATTACATAAATAAGTAGAAAGGGCGGAAAGGAAGGAAGGAGGGAGGGAGAAATGGGGAGAGCAGGAGGAATTGAGGGAAGCTAAAGGGAAAGAAGACAGTAGGAAGGACGGAAGGAAGGAAGGAAAGAAGGAAGGAAGGAGAGAGGGAAGGAAGGAGGAAGAAAGGAAGCAAGGAAGAAAATTGTGCTATTTTTTATATCTGGAAATGTAATTGGTCCTTTTATTTATTTGTTTGTTTATTATTCATAATTGTCTTTGTTATGTTTGGACAATTCCTCTTCCATGTGAATTTTAGGATCATCAGCTTGCCTGGTTCCAACAATAGCAATAATATTAAAAAGAACATTATTTGGAATTAATTTCAGGAGAATTTATATCTTTTTGATTTTGAGGCTTTTCATCAGCACACCTATCCATTTACTACTTTTTAAAAAAAATAACTTATTAGCTCTTAACAATTTCTCCAAGATGATCTTGTTCATTTTTGAAAGTGACTATTTTAATTTTGTAAAAGTTCCTGTGCTCCTGGAAAAATTGTATATTCTTTATTTGCGGGGTGCAGGTTAAACCAAACTCAATAGTGTCCTTCATATATTCTAAATCTTACTAATATTTCTTTGCATAATGTTTCTCAAAGAAATATATGAAAATATTTATTTCTATGAATATATTAAAATATTTCTTTATATGAATATATAACTTCTCATTACAATTCCGTTGCTTTTTGTATCACCTATTTTAATGCCACCTTATTAGGTTATGTTTTTTCCTTTAATCGCTAGGTAGTGTCCTTCTTCACCTCTTTTTTTTAAAAGATTTTATTAATTAATTAATTAATTTATTTATTTGAGACAGAGTGTATGTGTGAGCAGGCAGGCCGAGGGGCAGAGACACAGAGGGAGAGGGAGAGGGAGAGAATCTCAAGCCGACTCCCCACTGAATGTGGAGCCTAACATGGATCTCACGACCCTGAGATCACGACCTGAGCTGAAACCAAGAGTGGATACCTAACAGACTAAGCCACTCAGTCACCTCCCTTCTTCACCTCTTTTAATGCTTTTTATTATATATTTTATATTGTGTGAGGTTAATATTGCTTCACCCCATTTTTAAATTACATTTATGTTTCTTTTTCTCTTCTTTCAGTCGTACTCTATGATTTCCTTTTATGTGCATATCTCTTGAAGAATACGTATCTAGTACTTGTTTCTTTTATTTATATAGTCTTAAAGCTGCATTTTTTAAGGAAAAACTTTATGGAGTTATTTTTGTTCTTGTGTGTATTTTTTGTGATTTTTATTATTTTAAAAAAAGATTTGTTTTTTTTTTAAGATTTTATTTATTTATTTGACAGAGAGACACAGTGAGAGAGGAACAC
Source organism: Eumetopias jubatus (assembly GCF_037043125.1). Lineage (NCBI taxonomy): Eukaryota > Metazoa > Chordata > Mammalia > Carnivora > Otariidae > Eumetopias > Eumetopias jubatus. The sequence goes on along the minus strand of NW_028274809.1, from coordinate 65,424,021 downwards.
AAGCAGGGGGAGTGGAAGAGGGAGAAGCAGGTCTCCCGCTGAGCAGGGAGCCCGATGCGGGGCTCGATCCCAGGACCCTGGGATCATGACCTGAGCCGAAGGCAGGCACTTAACAACTGAGCCACCCAGGTGCCCCAAAAGAGATTTGTTTTTGTTTTGTTATTTAATTTTTGCCTTTTGAATTAAATACAAAACATACTAATTTGTCACATATACTCATAGAAGTATGTATACAGATTTACAATACATTTTTGAATTAAAAATTTTCTAAACAGTTTTAGATTTACAGAAAAAGGAAGGTAGTACAGAGTACTATATATCTCGCACCCAGTTTCTCTGATTATTAAAATCTTAATTTAATATGGTACATTTCTTACAATTAAAATGAACTAATATTGATAGATAATTATTAACTAAATCCATAGTTTATTCAGATTTCCTTAGTTTTTACCTAATCTGTTTCTGTTCCAAAATTCCATACAGGGTAGCACACAACATTTCCTTGTCTTGTCTCGTTAGGCTCCTCTTGACTGTGACAGTTTTTCAGGCTTTCCTTGTTTTGGACGACCTTGACAATTTTGAAGAGTACTAATCAGGGATTCCGCAGAATGCTACTCTTTTGGAATTTGTCTGATCTTTTCCCCATGATTAGACTGGGGTTATAGAATTTTTGGAGGAAAATCACAGAGATAAAGTACTTTTTGTACCATCATATCAGGGCTATATCCTATCAGCATGATCAATGACTGTTGATCATGGCCACTATCCGACTGAAGTAGTGCTCTCTTGTTCTCCGCTGTGGAGTCATCCTTTCTTCCCCTCTCCATATTGTATTCTGATGATACCTGTATCTATTTTATTTACTGTGATTACTTATGTATTTGAATTTATTTTTGGCATCTTATTTTTTCCTGTTTATTTTACTCTTGAATTTCTTCTTTTTATTCTCTTATTGCCTTCTATTTATTGATATGTTTTATTTGCTTTAATTTCTTATGACAGTTATTCTTAAATGTTGATAGCATCTTCTTACCCATGTATACATTTTTCTAAGAAAATATTTTATTCATTATATTTAACTTCTTGCCAGAAAAATAGGCTACCTGCAGATTACCATAATTAAAGCCTTAAAGTCTCTTTCCCCAGAATTTTCTTTGCATACATGTATGTCTATATAATTTAGCATAACAAATTATACATTTTTCAAATCAAGCTTATTGATACACAATTTATATCCAATTCTCTATCTTATATGTACAGTTCAATGAGTTTTGCCAAATCTATCGTTGGTTGTGTAACCACAAGCGCAAGACACTGAATTGAATATTTCCATTGCCCAGAAGCTTCTCTTTGGTCCCTTCACCCCATAGCCAGACCCAGGGAACCACTGATGTGCTTTCTAGCACTGTAGTTCTGCCTTTCCTAGAATTTGTTTTAAATGGAGTCATAGAACATGTAACTTTTTATATCTTCTTTCTTTCACTTAGCACAATCATTTTGATTATCAGTAGTTCATTTCCCTTTTTTTCTTTTTCTGAATAATATTCCTTGTATGGATATATCACAGTTTATCCATTCACCAATCAATGGAAATTTAGATTGTTCTGGTTTGAGATTATCATGAAGATACCTGCTATGAACACCCAATAAAAGTTTTATACGGACATTTGTATTCATTTCACTTTCATACACACCCAGGAGTGGTTTTTCTGGGTAACAGATCTGTGCTTTAAGAAGTAGTCAAACTATTTCCCAAAGTGCTTATATCATTTTGCATTCTCACCTGTAATATATGACAGCACCAGCACCTGCCATTGTCATTCTTTAAAACTTTATCCGTTCTAGTGGGTACACACTGGTGTCTCATTGTGGTTTTTATTTGCATTTTGCCTATGTCCAACTATGTTGGGCTTATTCGTTACTTGTATCTCTTCTATGTGTCACTTACACCTTCCTTTTATGAAGATGTGTATCCAATTTTTTTGCCATTTTTTAAATCTGGTTGTTCATTTTCTTCATATTGATATGTAAGATTTCTTTATATATTATGAATAAAATTTCTTTGTCAGGTATATGTATTAAAATATTTTTCCCAGACTATAATGGACTTACATTTTCTTTGCCGTATTTTCAATTAGCAAATGGTTTTAAATTTTATGCAGTCCTACTAATACATTCTTTTTCTGTAATAGTTTTGTTTTTATTCTTGTTTAAGAAATCTTTCATTTACCAAATATTAGAATGGTTTTCTCCTACCTTTTCCTATAGAATTTTAACAGTTTTAGCCCTTATGTGTAGATCTAAGATTTATTTCAAGGTAATTTTTGTTTAAATGGTGGGAAGTATAGCCAATAATTAATGAATTGTTTATTTATTTTTTAAGATTTTATTTATTTATTTGACAGAGAGACACACAGCGAGAGAGGGAACACAAGCAGGGGGGAGTGGGAAAGGGAGAAGCACTCTTCCCGGGGAGCAGGGAGCCCGATGCGGGGCCCGATCCCAGGAGTCTGGGATCACGACCTGAGCCGAAGGCAGACGCTTAACAACTGAGCCACCCAGGCGCCCCCTAATTAATTATTTTTATGTGAATGTGATATCTTACTGCTCTAGCACAGTTGTTGAAAACATTTTCTTTCTCCATTTTATTATCCTGGTAACTTTGTTGAAAATCAATTGATTGGATAGTTGTAGATTTATTTCTGGACTTTATTCTGTTCCAAAGATATATGTATATGCTATACTTACCTCAATACTATACTATCTTGATATAGTAGCTTTCCAAATCAGATGAGGCAACTCATCAAATTTTGTATTCTTTTTCAAAGTTGTTTTGGTTTTTCTATGATCTTTGCATTTTCATATAAATTTGGTAATTGACTTGATGACTTCTACTGTGATGTTGATTGGGATTGTGTTGACTCTACAGATTGAGGAAAAATTGACATCTTAACAATACTAAATTTTCCAGTGCATTAAAGGAGTATTTTTTCCATTCTCAGACATGTTTTACAGTAATCAGAGTATAGATTTTGCACATAGTTTGTTAAACTTATTCTTAAATACTTTACATTTTTATGATCTTGTATATAGTACTAGTTACTGACTAACATCAATATCTCAGTAATTAATTCATATTATAAACATTCTTTAATTTTGTTTAATGACCTTTCATCCTTCTAAATTCTTTGTATGTAATAGCTTTTAAAATTTTTATTAAAAAATCTGTGGGACTGGGCACCTGGGTGGCTCAGTCGTTAAGCGTCTGCCTTTGGCTCAGGTCATGATTCCAGGGTCATGGGATCGAGCCCGGCATCGGGCTCCCTGCTTGGCGGGAGGCGTGTTTCTCCCTTTCCCATTCACCCTGCTTGTTTTCCCTCTTTCGCTGTGTCTCTCTGTTAAATAAATAAATAAAATCTGAAAAAAAAAAAAATCTGTAGGATTTTCAATGTACACAATGTTTTTGTCTGCAAATAAAGATAAGTTTACCACATTCTTCCCTTTTGATTTCTTTGACCCATGGGTTATTTAGGTATGACTTTCAATTTTTTAAAAATTTAGAGGATTTTCCATATACCTTTCATTTATTGGCTTTCAGTTTAATATTGATTGGGTCAGAGAACATAATTTTACAATTTCAGTCCTTTCAAATTTGTTGGGATGTGTTTTATGTCTCAGCTTATTGTGTCTGAGTGCATAATTCATTTGTACTTGAAAAGAATGTGTATTGTGCTATTGTTGGCAGAATGTTCTAAAATGTCAATAAAGTCAGATTGGTTGTTCACACCTGCATGATTATCTCTCTATTTGTTCTATCAATTACTGAAAGAGAAGTGTTAGAATCCGAGTATACTTGTGGATTGCTTATTTTTCCTTTTAGTTTCATTAGTTTTGCTTTACATATTTTGAAATTCTGCTATTGATATTTCTTTTTGACAATTTGACTTCTTTATTACTGAGAAAACATACAACTTTATCTCTGATGCTATCTCTCTTAAATAAAGTTATTTTTCATTTTAATACAACCAGTCCAGTGTTCTTTGGATCAGTGTTTGCATGGTATATTTTATCCCATCTTTGTCCTTTGATCTATTTGTGTCTTCCCATTTAAAGGAGGGTTGGTATTTTTTAAATCCTATTTGACATCTTTGTCATTTAAGTAGAGTGTTGAGACTATTTATAATTTACCCAATTACTGATATAGTTGAGCTGAAATTTACCATCTTGCTATCTTACTATTTGTTTTCTAATTGTCTTATCTTTCTTTTTTGTTTTTTGTTTTTAAGTTTTCTTCCTTTTTAAAAATTATTTTAGTGCTTTTTTTTTAAGATTTATGTATTTGTTTTCGAGAGAGAGAGTGTGCGAGCAGGGGGAGGGGTAGAGAGAGGAGGGGAGCAGACTCCCCACTGAGTGTGGAGCATGAGACACGGGGTTCAATCATAGGACCCCAAGTTCATGACCTGAGCTGAAACCAAGAGTCAGATGCTCAACCGACTGAGCCACCCAGGTGCCCCTATTTTAGTGCTTTTTAAGATGTCACTACCTCCCCTATATTAGCTTATTAGCCTTCTCTTTGTGAGATATAATGTGCATTTATGTGCATATATCTGTGTGAGATATGTATATATATAAATATTTTTAATTGCAATATAGTTAAATACAATATTATATTAATTCCTGGTGTATCATGTAATGATTTGTCATTTATATCCATTACAAAATGCTCACCATGATAAATGTGGTTACCCTCTGTCACTATACAAAGTTACCACAGTATTGTTAACTATTTCCCTATGCTACACTTTACATACCTGTGACTTATTTATTTTACAACTAGAGGTTTGTACCTCTTGATCCCCATTACCTATTTTGCTCATCCCTCCAGCCCTTTCCCCTCTGGCAACCACCAGTTTGTTCTCTGTATTTATGAGTCTCTTTCTGTTTTGTTTTGCTTTGTTTGCTTTGTTTTCTTAGCTTCCACATATAAGTGAAATCATATGTTATTTGTCTATGTCTGCTTATTTCACTTAGCTCTATCCATGTTGTCACAAATGACAAGATTTCATTTTTTGTGGCCAAATAATATTCCATTGCATATCTTGTTCGTGGGAATATAAATTAGTGAAGCCATGATGGAAAAAGGTATGGAGGTTCCTCAAAAAATTAAAAATAGAACTACCCTATGATCCAGTAGTTGTACTTCTCCGTATTTGCCCAAAGAAAACAAACAAACAAAACTAATTTGAAAAGATATTTGCATCCCTATATTTATTGCAGCATTATTTACAATAGCCAAAATATAGAGGCAAACTTTGTGTCCATTGATAAATGTTTTATATTTTTAATGGTTATTCTACAATTTAGAATGTGCTTCTTTAATTTATCACAGTCTAACTTCAAATATTACACCACTTCAAGAACACTGTACAAAACTTTATTTCAATAGACTTCCATTTCTTCAATATTTTCCTTTGTGTTGTAGTCTTATGGAATTTTTCATATAATATATAAACACATTATAAACAATATACATTGCTATTATCTTTGCATTATATCGTTAAATTTTAAAAAAGATATTAAAATGAGAAAATATGTATTTTATATTTATTCATGTTTACAATTTCCAGTGTTCATTATTCCATGGTTTAAATCCACATTTCAATTTGATACCATTTACGTTCTACTCAAAGAACTTCCTTTGACTTTTCTTGTAGTGCAGCACTACTGTTGATACATTTTCTTATCTTTTGGTTTTCTTAAAAAGTATTTATCCTAATTTTGGAAAGATTACACATATGTAAAATTGGTAGACGTTGGCCCACAGGTCGCTGAGGCTCTCGTTTTTGTTTTTTTCCTCTCTTTGTTAAATTTGCATAGTTTTTATTCCTACGTATTCAAGTTCACAGGTCTCTTCTGCAGTTTCTAATTTGTAGCTAAACCCATCCAGTTTTTTTCTTCATTTTGGGTGATTTTATTTTAATCTCTAGAATTCTACTTCCGTTTGAATTTCTTTTATATTTCCAATTTTTCTCCTTATTAACTCATTTGTTCCTTTACATTCTTGTCCATAGTTATACTATTTGGAATAGCTATTTTACCATTATAGTCTGCTTATTTCATATTTTATATTATAACAATCTTTTTCTTATTTCTGCTTAAGAGTCATATTTGCCTGCCTCTTTCCTTGTCTGACAGTGTTGACTGGATGCTGAAAATTGTGAATTTTACATAACTGAGTGCTGCATTTTGTTATATTCCTTAAAAAATAGCACATGTTTAAATTACTTTCAGATTAGCTTAGAAATTTGAGGCTTGTATTGAAGTGTATTTAAATCAGGCCTGAAGCAGGCTGGAATACAGGGCAGGGATCCTGGACCTTAGTTGTCTCAGGACCCCTTCTGTCAGATTTCACAGTCCTGTGCGGCCTATTGCCCACTGTCTAAAAATATTTCGCTCATAGATTTTGTCAAGTTTTCTTGTGGTTTACAGTGAAATGACAATTCCCACAGCAGTTAATCTTTCATAAATGGAAGCATAATATCTTGACTTTGAAATAATCTTAAGTAAATCCCTCTTCTCCAGTGTTTGCAACTCACACTAATGACAGCTTAAACTTTTATTTTTTTCTCTTCCATATCAACATATTTACTTTTCATGCATTAAACCAACAAAGATAAGCAGGAATAACTAAGATATAGAGAACATAGCTACAACAGAGTAATGATGCAAATAAGGCTTCCTATAGACAATCAGCAACAGAGAATCTCCAGGCCTAAATAAATAGCTCTACTTTATAATCTCAGAGAGAAGTTATTCAGATACAGTTAATATTTTATAGGACTTATTGATAACATCATAGCCACTGAGCTGAAACAATATAAAATGAAACAAAACGTACAAAATCATTGTAATCATTGTAATGCTGTCTTACAAATGCCCATAAACGCTTATGATCATAATAATTCATCATACAGTTAGGAGAGTGTACCACATTCCAATCCTTGTTAAAGAACATTTGTGTAAGTCAAGAGGCTGGTATCTGTCATCTATAACTTGGCCATGGGGGCCATCTACCCGCTCCCCACCCACCACAGCAGCAATTAAATTTAGCCAATTGTGTTGATAATTCTGGCTGAGGTGGAATGCCCCAAAACTGCTATATTGTAGGTTTAACACGTAGTCTGTGACTGGGGAGGAGAAGTGCCACCATTTTTTTTTCATCTAAAATAATAAAAAGGTGATGTGGTCATATTGGAGATTAATGGTGGCTGTTCCAGGAAGGTGTTTGGAGCCTCCTGACATTTCTTGTCACTGGTGGTAAGAAAATGGACGAGAGTGGATTCATACTTTATCAGCTGTTCCTTGGGTAGCACATCAGCACTTGACACCGCCTCACAAGCACTTAACCTAATTATAAGGTGGCCTCCTGATAAACTGCTTCTTCCTCTTACCTACTCTGCAGTGGAAGAATGGCTCTGTATTTTCATACTTGTGGCTTTAAAATATTTTATATTTCTCTTTAGCATTGCGATTCTGGTTATTGCTACAATTTACGTGGGTTTTCAGTAGAAAATAAATGCAAGTCAATGCAAGCTAATGCACATGCAGTCAATGCCTTGCAAAGCTTTTAATCACACTTTCTTCCTGTACAGATCAATTGCTAATGAAGGTATCCAATTACTTTCCTCAGAGTGTGTTTGGGAATAGCATTAAGTGAAGAGATCTTGATATGGTCACCTGTTTATAACTGTGCATTATTCATGAGACCTTTCCTGTGTGCCTCAAATGCTGTAGCAGCAGAGATCCCCAACAAACTGTGGCTGGTTTGGCTTGGGTTACACTGCAGTGGAGAATCTTTGTGTCCAACGGAAGAATACAGTGTCTTCTGCAAAAAGCAATGTGAGGACATAGCAATATGTTTAATAATATAAGGTCCAGGAGAAAAGCAGAGAGAGATAATTCTTAGTAACTTTCTGTGATATGAAAGAAAATATATCAACACGTCTACTTTAATCAAACTGATTACACCATTGCCGAGTCTCGCTTGACCTAAATGTGTCCGTGCTTCACCTTGATCTAAAGAAATTTCATTTAGTTGAGAGAACAGATACTTTTCTTCACCAGAACTATTAAGCATGATTGATGGAGCAATTAAACAGAAATACGTATTTAGCAAACAAAGATAGCTCTTTCACAAGCTGAAACAGCATGACGCACCCAGTGATCAAAAAGGCACTCCTACTTCACTGTGCACTATTTTATGAATTTAGAATAGTTTCCTTCCAATTCAGTTGTTGTTTAAGATCTTGGAGAGATTTGTACTGAGCAAAAGTGAGTCATTGCAGAGTTGGAAACTACTGGTCATAATATCCATACAGCTAACAAAGAGTCAGTTATAATGGGATATCATATTAGATTGCTCTTGTCTCGACTGCACTGCAGCCTAACAATTTTTCTAGGCCTAAATGCTAGAGAATGTGGTCTTGCTATAATGACGTGGATTTTTTTTTTTTTTTTTTTTTAAGATCTGGACCTTTGCCTAGAAATGTAAGGAAGAAGTTTGGGACATCACTTCAGTGTGACACATAGGTTCTTTTTTTTTTTTCCTAGTTAAAGGAGACAAAATGTGATCTGACTAATTGATACTACTTTATGCTTATCTGAACCAGGCACTTCTATCTTCTTGCTTATCATTCATTGGTTATTGGCCTTACTTGTTTCGTTACAGATGGCCCATATCTTTACCCAGATTCCAATCGGTGGAAAGAAATTTAAAAGAATAGAATTTAGGGGCACCTGGGTGGCTCAGTCACTAGGCGTCTGCCTTCAGCTCAGTTCATGATCCCAGGGTCCTGGAATCAAGTCCAGCATCTGGCTCCCTGCTCCACGGGAAGCCTGCTTCTCCCTCTCCCACTCCTCCCTGCTTGTGTTCCCTCTCTCGCTGTGTCTCTGTCAAGTAAATAAATAAAATCTAAAAAAAAAAAAAAAGAATAGAAGTTAGTTACATGGCCAACTTTCACTGGAAAAAGAGGTTGTAAAAGCTACTATTCATTCCAGAAGGCTGTGTTTAGCTAATAATTAAGAATGCTATTATCATAGAAGAAGGGGAGAGTAAATTTGGAGGGACTAACTGTCATTTTTTTACATACTTAGAGTCCTCTTAACAGTGAGAAAAGAAACCTTTATCTCATCAAAAGCTTACACTTAGGAATAGTTTATTGAACAGTTTTCATTGAGATGCCTTGAGCTGTCTGCAGTTTGGGGAGGTCACTATCTCTGTTTCAGCTGGATAGTCTGGAAGCTTTGAGAGCAGTAAGATTCAAAATTCTTGGTGATGGATTTCCAAGTGCTCAGGCTGGGTTGTGGCAGCAAAAAGTGATTTTCTGAGCAGGGGATTCAAACAATTGGGACTTGAAGCAAGAGAGGAAGAACTGGGCTGCAACTAGTGAAAGTGTTTGTTTTAATCATGTGCAGACTGTTAGTGTGTGGTGAAAGGCTGGACCAAGTCCTGTGATCATATTTTAGTACCTGTGGTAAATTTACCTACTAATAATTTGAGTTGTAGCATATAATACTTTTAATTATTTTACGTCTTTTTTCGTGGTCTCTTGGGCTAGATTATAATTTTTAGAGGCAAGAGAGTCTATTTTATTTTGTTTTTCTACCTAAGCACACAACCTGGTAACCTGGCTTTTGGCATATATAAGACAGGCTATGATATAAGAATTTTAACACAAAAAGAAAATGAGACTCTATTTTGCATATTTTAAGATATTATTTGATATTAATTCAGATTTTTTACCCTGTATTTTAACCTTTTCCTGCAACTAATAAAACACTGTATGTTAATTATACTTGAACATAAATAAATAAATAATAATAAAACACAAGTATAGCATATAATAAGATTTCTCTCTCTTCCTTCCTTCCTTCCTTCCTTCTTTCCTACCTTCCTTCCTTCCTTCCTTCCCTCCCTCCGTCCCTCCTTCCTTCCTTCTCTTGCTCTCTCTCTTTTCTCTTTTTCTCTTGGCGTAATGAAGAGAAATGAGATGTAAGCTTTCTCTGGTGGAAATTATTATAGGAGATAGGATTTGAATTCTTTCAGTCTCCAAATCTACAAAAGACCAAAAGTTTGGTTGGTATATGGATCAGGGATAAGCTTATTACGGAAAAAAAATCATAGTACAAGGAATAATTTGTGGAGAGTTTAGAAAATGGGCTTATAAAAGGTGTGGGCAAGGTGTAAGGAGAAATCAAGGAATTCTGCTTCTAGGCCTGAAGGGGGTGGTGTAGGCATCATAGTTACTGGAAATTTCTAGAGAATAGATATTAACTGCAAGGAAGGGTCCTTCACAGAAGGTGTGGTCACAGGCAAAGAATGGAAACAAACCTAGTAATCTGCGAAGGAGAAAGCACTTTTTTCTGGTGCTTTTTATTGGCCAATCCCAACCAGAAGCCAGAGGACAAGAGAACCCACTGAAGCAGCTGTTGTGAGTGAGTGTTTAAGAGGAGAGCAAGGAGAAAGAAGGAGAGTGGTTTTGGTGGAACACAGGGTAGATATCCAGGACAGCTGACGGCTCATGGTTACAAATACATGAATTTTTTAAAAGATATATTTATTTGTTTGAGCAGGGGAAGGGCAGAGGGAGAGAGAGAGAGAGAGAATCTTAAGCAGGATCCACGCCTAGTGTGAGCTCCATCTCACGAACCCGAGATCATGACCTGAGCCTAAATCAAGAGTCAGACGCTTAACTGACTGAGCCACGCAGGCACCTCCGAGGAACACATTTTGAGAACCACCGTTCTAAATGAAGATTTATCCATGTAAAAATTGATCATAATTTTTGATGGCCTGATTACATTTTTATTACTATTATTCTTTGTGTTAAACACTGATGCTTGTTAATAACGATAATTCTAAGCAGCGTGATTACTGGCAATATAATTTTACACTACTTCTAATGTTTAGTATTCAGTACTAATTTCATAGTATTTTAGTTATTTTTAGTATTTAGACTAATACTATATTTATATAATTGTCCAATTAAAGTGATGCCTCATTTATGTGATATTGGAAAATGAAATATTCTACATTAATTAACTTTTCCTTTAACAGGTTTGTTTGTTTGTTTGTTTGTTTTTGACGGAGAGAGACACAGCGAGAGAGGGAACACAAGCAGGGGGAGTGGAAGAGGGAGAAGCAGGCTTCCCACCGAGTAGGGAGCCCGATGTGGGGCTGGAGCCCGATGTGGGGCTTGATCCCAGGACCCTGGGATCATGACCTGGGCCGAAGGCAGACGCTTAACAACTGAGCCACCCAGGCGCCCCTCCTTTAACAGTTTTAACAGACCTTTAAAAAATATGTTATGAGACTTTTGGTTGAGACAAGATGTCATAGACCATATTTTCTCTGGTCTTTTCTGCTAAATACAACAGTGCACAAAACTCCACCAAAGAAGGACCCTGGAGGTAGTAAAAAGAAGGCAAGCTGATTTGAGACCCCACAACTGGAGACATAGTGCAGTGAAAGGCATCTTGCATCCTAACACCCCAAAGCAGAAGTCCACCCACCCTTGATCTAAAAACAGAAGGTAGTCCAAGTGGGCTTATTCTTCCCCTGAATCTAAAGAGAGTCCCTCTGGCAACATTAGACAAGCCTGAACTACTGACAAGAATTTCTTGAGGGCCCTACCAAAAATAAGGTGACTGGGGAAGAATTCTCCTTTTCTGCTGTGCCTGAGATGTCCCTTTTCTAGCGAAGCAGGTGGATGGAACTGGCCAAAAGAGACCAATCTGCAAAAGGTGGCCTGATCCAGAAAGTCTCTCTTTGATCCAGAGGCCTGCATGAGACTCTCCTTCCTTGTCCAGAGACACTATAATGGGTGGGTGAGCCAGCAAGGAGGATGTAGCCACAAGTAGCCCACTTCAGAGAGCTTCCTTTTCTCATGAGCTACAAGTAGAGGGATTCACCTCTTTTCCCCCACCATCACTGAGAAAAACCATATTGCCTGACCTGTGGAAACTTCTTCCAGTCCCTTAGGCAGCACCAACAGAAACCAGTTGGGAGTCCAAGCTGAACCAGATAAACCAAGAAGACCAAAATAGCACGACAAAGCCTCTGAAAAATTAAGCCACCAGAGAACCACAGCTCACAAAAATAGATCAAGACCTATGTGCTAAACCTAAATAGTGTGACTACCTGCTAAAATGAAAGACTTAAATAGGATCCAGTATTTCCCACCATGGTAGAAAAATTCCCTGAGTATGATGAAAAAAAAAAATCATTCAGCATACTAAAAACTAAGAAAATCACACCTTGAAGGAGAAAAGACAATTAGCTGACACAATACTGAGATGAATCAGATGTCAGACTTACCTGAAAAGTATTTTAAGGCATCCATTATAACAATGCTTCAACAATCAATTATAAAGTCTCTTGAAACAAATTAAAAAAACAGAAAATCTCTGAAGAAATAGATTTTAGAAGAAAAAACAAATGGATTACTGAACTGGAAATACAATAACATAAATAAAAAACTGAATAGATGGCTTAATAGAATAGAGTGAAGATGACAGGAGAAAATCAGTGAACTTGATATAGAACAATAGAATTCACCCAATCCGAACAATAGAGAGGGAAAAAAATTGACTGGAAAAAAAATGAACAGAGCCTCAGGGACCTATGAGACACTAACAAAAGAGCCATCATTCATGCAACACAATCCCAGAAGGAAAGTAGAAAAGAATAGAAAAGTTATTTGAAGAAGTATTGGCTGAAAAATATCCTAAATTTGGTAAAAGACACAAGCCTGTAATTCCAAGAAGCTGAGTAAACACTAAGCAAGATAAACACAAAGAAATCCAGGCCAAAGATACACCACAGTTAAAATTTTGAAAAATAAACACAAAGAAAAAGTCTTGAAAGCAACTAGAGAGAAATGAGTATTACCTGCAGGGGAATACCAATTCAAACGATAATGGATTTCAAATCTGAAGTCATAGAAACCAGAAGAAAATGGTACCATATTTTTCAAGTGCTGAAATAAAAGAACTGTCAGCCACAAATTCTATATTCTGTGAATCCATACTTGAGGAATGAAAGAGATTTAAAAATATGTTCAGAAAAAGAAAAGCTAAAAGAATTTATTACTAGCAGACATATTCTTTTTTAAAGTTTAGTAATATATTTTGTTTAACCCAAAAATGTACATCAAAATGTATATCAAGAATATTATCATTTCAACACGTAAGTGTAAAAATATTAAAGAGAGATAAAATATCTTATTCTTAAAGATTGGCTAAACAAAATTCTTCAAACAGAAAGGAATTGATAAAATAAAGAATGCTGGAGCATCAGGAAGGAAGAAGGAATAGGCAAAGAGCAGAAATTGGTTACATTCAAAGAACCAGTCATTTCCTCATGAGTTTTAAAACCATATTTGATGATTGGAACAAAAATTATAGCATCATGGTCATCTAGGTGGTTAAGCATCCGACTCTTGATTTCAGCTCAGGTCATGACCTAAGGGTCATGAGATCGATTGAGCCCCATGACAGGCTCCATGCTCAGCATGGAGTCTGCTTGAGATTCTCTCTCTCTCCCTCTGCCACTCCCTCAACTCATGCATGATCTAAATAAATAAATAAATAAATAAATAAAATCTTTATAAAAAAATTATAGCATCATCTGATTCCCATGACAATGATACTTAAAAATAAGGAAGACAAAGGGATATAAATAAGAATGAGGTTTCCACACTTCACTCAAAGTGGTAAAATGTTGACGTTAGTGAATGGTATAATTCATACATAGAGGGACAGATCAGTAATACTCAGAATGACTACTATATACGCATATATATATATATACATATATATACCAAAGATATACAAGAGATACATTCAAAAACAAAATCAAGATGGAATTCTAAAACATATTTGAGCTTTGTGTGGGCAGGCCAGAAAAGAGAAACAGAGAAATCAGAAATAGAGAAATGAGACCAGAAGAAACAAATAGAAAACAAAAAATAAATGGAAACCTTAAGTGCTAACATATTAATAATTACCTTGAATGTGAATGGTCTAAATACATCAATAAAACATGGATTAAAAAATGTGACCCAGCTATATACTGCTTACAAGAAACTCGTTTCAAATCCAATGACATCTGTCTGTTAAAAGTAAGAGGATGAAAAAAAAGAAGACTGTCCTCACCAATGTGGGCAAGCATCATCCGATTCACTGGGGGCCTGAATGGAACAAAAAGATGGAGGGAAAGGTAAGTTCTCTCTCTCTGTCCTTGAGCTAGGACATTCATCTTCTGCCCTTGGACATTGGAGTTCCTGGTTCTTGGGTCTTAAGATTAATTCTAGGTCTTGTGCCCCTCCCCACATTCTTTGGCCCCTGCCTTGGACTAAGAACTATACCATGACTCCCCTTGTTCTCAGGCCTTAGGATCTGGATTGAATTATACCACTGACTTTCCTGATTCTCCAGCTTGCACATGGTATATTGCCACATATCTCAGCTTCTTTAATCCCGTGAAACATTTCCCATAATAATAAATATCCTCTTATAAATCTACAAAAAGGTATCCCTCACTTTTCAAAAACTTGGGTTGCACCACTTTGCTTTTTACAAAAGAGCTACATTAGTACCAGTTATCGCTTACCAAAAGAAATCCAAAGAGGATTTTCACTTTTATGAAAAGAAAAAAGAAAAGAAAAAAATTAAAGGAAAAGTGAAAATAGCGTGTTTTTTTTGTTTGTTTGTTTTTGTTTTTGCCGTAAGCTGTTATACAGGCAGTGAGAGCGGCCCTACCAAGCTCCTTCCCTGGACCTACACTCAGCATCTCAGCATCAAACTGCCACACTTTTTTTTTTTTAATTTTATTATGTTATGTTAATTACCATATATTACCTCATTAGTTTTTGATGTAATGTTCCATGATTCATTGTTTGCGTATAACACCCAGTGTTCCATTCAGTACGTGCCCTCTTTAATACCCATCACCAGGCTAACCCATCCCCCCACCCCCCCTCCCCTCTAGAACCCTCAGTTTGTTTCTCAGAGTCCATAGTCTCTCATGGCTCCTCTCCCCCTCCAATTCCCCGCCTTCATTTTTCTCTTCCTACTATCTTCTTCTTCTTTTTTTTTTTTAACATAAAATGTATTATTTGTTTCAGAGGTACAGGTCTGTGATTCAACAGTCTTACACAATTCACAGTGCTCACCATAGCACAGACCCTCCCCAATGTCTATCACCCAGCCACTCCATGCCTCCCACCCCCCACCACTCCAGCAACCCTCACTTTGTTTCCTGAGATTAAGAATTCCTCCTATCAGTGAGATCATATGATACATGTCTTTCTCTGATTGACTTATTTCACTCAGCATAATACCCTCCAGTTCTATCCATGTCGTTGCAAATGGCAATATTTCATTCCTTTTGATGGTTGTATAATATTCCATTGTGTGTGTATGTAGGTGTATATATATATATATACACCACATCTTTATCCATTCATCTGTCGATGGACATCTTGGCTCTTTCCATAGTTTGGCTATTGTGGACATTGCTGCTATAAACATCAGGGTGCACGTACCCCTTTGGATCCCAACATTTGTATCTTTGGGGTACATACCCAGTAGTTTTACAAATGACATATCAGATAAAGGACTAGTATCCAAAATCTATGAAGAACTTATCAAACTCAACACCCAAAGAACAAATAATCCAATCAAGAAATGGGCAGAAGACATGAACAGACATTTTTCCAAAGAAGACATCCAAATGGCCAACAGACATTCTATGGCTAACATGAAAAAGTGCTCAAACTGCCACACCTTTGAACTGTGTTTGTGAGCATCCGTACTTCATCTTGATATATTTTGTGTATCCATTAGCAAGTTGTTTCCTAAGGTATCAGAAAAGCCTAAGAGGTTTTTTTGGGTTTAGGAATGATAAAATTTTTTTCATGTAAATTCGTAGTAATTACTTCTTCACTTTACGTCATTTCAGCTTATAAAAGGTTTTATAGGAACACTCTGCTATTGGATAGTGGGGGAAACCTGTGTGTTCTATTAGTTTTGTTTCTCTGGAAAACCCTGACTCCTACCTTTTTAAGGATAAAGACAAGCTTATTTATCTCTAAATTGTTGTGTCTAATAGCTAGGAGGTGTTGAACAGAATCTTAGGAAAAGAAAAATGGGAGAGAGAAAGGGAAGATTAATGATGAGATTTTATATGATTGGGAATTCTGAACTTATGGATCATTTCAAGAAGTTACTCTTATGTGATGTAGACTTAGAATCCAGGACTAGGGGTGTTGTGCCTCCTGGATGGTTCATAAACTAACTAGCTGGAATTGAGAGAAAAATCCTTTGAGCTCACAAGTGTTTTTGAAGTCAATGAAGGTAAGAGGTTCACTTACAGACGAGGAGATGAGTAAGTGTCTGACCCTGACAGTGTTAGGTTCTCTAACATCAAAGATGAAAGTCCCCACCTGGAGAGTGAAGACTCAGTCACTCACTGGAGTTCTATATTGACTGTTAGAATTGAGAATGTAGACCTGGAATCTCTGGAAAGAACAGTTAAAGAAGGAGAGGGTTCAAGAACAAAAGGACAAAATAAAGCATGTCTGCGAAAGGATCAGGGTGCTCACAGTAATTCTGCTCTAATTTTCCACCCAATCTCTGGAGTTCATGTTTTTATCTCATCTTTAATTCCCCTTTCTCTTTATAGTGTAGCCGGAAGAACCAAAAGCTCAGAACCTTAAGTATCATCTCTGTATGGACTCCTTTTCTTAAAAATGTCTCTGTGTTGATTACAGTTACCTTCTCTAATTGATAAAATCTTTCTTTTTCTTCCAGGGTCCACTTTACTAACTTCACCTATAATTTTCAAAGCAGACCCATCATTCTTCCCTGAATACATATTGGGATTTACACCAATAGTATAAAAATTACCGTATATTATAATTAGCTGTTTTCCCTCAGTAGTCAGCAAGTTCTCTAGTCTCAGATTTATCTTTGTATTTATGTATTATGTATGAATATCTATACAGGCTCTGGGTTTATATCTAGTATCTAGAATACAATAAATATTGAATGAAAAAACTTCTACAGTTTTATTCCTTGTGTCTTTCCTTTTTCCAGGGGTTGTCTTACTTTTAAAATTCCCTCCACCGAAGGAGAGATTGAGAAAGAGAGAGGGGGAGGGAGAGAGAGAGAGAAAGAGAGGGAACTTATCTCTCTTCAACAACTTAACTCATCTTAAACTTCTTCTGCCTCTAGCTAGGTCATTTATTACTAGACAGTTATACATAGGGGTTAAATATTAAGGCTCTAAAACTAGACCTGGTTTGAGGTTCTGGCCTCATTGCTTACAAGTTCTGTGCTATATAGAAAGAAGCTCTTATAACCCTTCTAAGTTTATTTTGTTCATCTATAAAATGAAAATTATCATTACTTCATGAGTTGTTGTGAATGCTTCGTCCATGCATGACAAATACTTAGAACAAGGCTGGGCATAATAGTCTGTTCAATAAATGGTAGTTATTTCCAGTATCTTTAAAACCATTTTAAAGTATATTCATTATATCTATTAAAGGAGCAGAAAGAAAATTTTTAAAGAAGCAGACTGACAAATCATAGCACACCAATCAGTTTAATTTCAGCATTATCCTCCATAAAGCAAATTCTAATTAATACTGAGATATACCTAATAAACTTATGACTTTGATAGGAGGAGTACTTTGTAAATTTTGTCAACGTGTAAGGGTCTCTGTTAAGCTTACTAAAATTTGTTTTACAATTTTTTAACCCAAAGGAAGCACAGTTTTGCCAGTTTTGAATTTTGAGCCTGAATGAATAAGCTTTAATGTAATTAGGCTCATTTGAAAAAGTTTTTATCATACAAAGTAGGCGACCTGGCTTATCAAAGAAAAAAACCCAAAGCTTACTGTGGTTAACAGGTTGTATTTATTATTTTCTATAGTTTCTAAAAAGTGGAATATATTGTAAGACTCTGTTAAAAATAATTCTTTACACAGTTTTTGGAAGGTTAGTGGCAAATATGGTTTACAAGTAAAAGATAAAATTTTCAAACTAAAATCAATTAATGGTCTTGAATTTACAGAGGCAAGTTAAGGTTAAGTTTAAATATCTGAAGCTGTTTCTACATTAAAACATGTCTAAGAAATAGAAAACTAAGAAATTTAGATAAAGCACCAGTTGTCACCATGTTACCAGAGTTAACACTAGTTCCTCACTGGTCCCCATCACATGATGACGAATGGGAGGAGAAAGGGAAGGAACACTTATAGAAAGAAAGAGAACCCTGAAATTACATTTACTTAAGGGTTTCCCCCAAAGGCATCTTGGTCAAGTTAATACATTTCTGAGGAGCAGAAATAGGTTATACTAGTTAAGGCTCAAGATCATGCATTCATAATAAAATACAGTTACTGACATTTAAGTGATATTGAATGTCATACAACATATTTAAAGTTTGCCATTTAAGTCAACAGTATACATATTTTCTTTCTGAATCCTTTAGGATCTTGTAGGCACATTGAAATCAATCTTCGTACAAAGGGAACAAATATCAGAATCTTGTATTACATGGATGAAAGGGGCTGCATTTTTATGATTATGTCAAAAAACAACTAGTTGTACCTGTCTTTTAAAGATAATTTTAATAGTGAAAATTAATATTTAGGATTTTCAAGTTTTTCAAACACAAAACATTTTACAGAGTGTGTGTGTGATTAGAATAAAAACAGCAAAAAAAAAAACACTTAGAAAGATAACTGAGTAAGTGAAAACTAATTTGTATACACTAATATTACATAACATTACCAACAACAAACTTACATTTTGATCTCCTACTCAGTGTCCTCACAATTTCAGTGGTCATTTTCTTTCTCTAAGTTACAGAGAACCATAAAGAATAGTGAAAAGTATTTCAAAGTGGACACAGTTTCCCAAGTAAGGATCAAGACTCTAAAAATCCCTAGACATAATGGCAACCCTTGACTCTTCTAATTCATATTATGACTTCCATTTGCCAGACCTCAAATGTTCCATTATGGATAAATGGTAAAATATATACCAGTCTTATGATAAGATAATACATGAGTCTACTAACAGTTTCTATATCATTTTAGTAAATGTATACTTTAAAAAAGTATAAATGAGGAAAATAGAGGCCATAATTCTAGTTCTCTCTGTGCTCCTTATTCTCTGAACCCATTCTGTTGAAGAGCTAGAGCTTAGGTAGAACTAGCCAAAGAGATGAAAAACCAGGAATCCAAAACCAATCAAATTATATTAATTCTCAGTAAAAAAATAAAAGAAAACCAAAACCAAAACCAAGGCTCCAGTCAACCAAACATGGTTTGGATCAGCCCAAGAGGATCTGTGGTTGATCTCAAAGGAACTTTCTAAGAACTGCCCTTTTCTCTTCTCCCAGTTGGCATCTGTCTAGGCAAGTTAATGATTTAATGGCCTGTAGCACTGTATTTTTTAACACTATCCCACCTTAAGAAAGTACTTATTGTACTCGCTTATGTGTAACTAAGTCCTATTAATGGTGACTGGAATCCCATAAAGTAGACATAAAATATACGAGGAAGCCCCTTTTGCTACTAATCTCTATTATCACCTCCCCGATCCTTTAGAAGAAACACACCCCATAAAAGCCAGATAGAGAAAACAAGCCATTTGGATTATCAAATGGCAATTTTAAGCCATTTTAACTCACAAAAGTGATTTTAAGGGGTTGCCTTGGTTAGACTGAATATACAACGGTAAAAAGCAAACTTGACATGGAGTCTTGTGAACACAAGCTTAACTTCCATGGATTGTAGACAACTGGTGAGTAAGTAAAATCTTTACTTCTTTGATCTTTGTTTTTGTTTCTGATTCAAACTTCTAACATTTTTAGAAGGTGAAAAGGTGGTGAGTGGGATTAGATTTGGCCTTGAATAGTTGACTTTTCCTCAGCTTTGTCAAAATAGGCATTTCCTGCAGTAGCTTGAACTTCCTTGTCATCATCTATCATACGAATATCTGATGCATTTTTGTCATTTTGCCTCAAGCGGTAACTTTTATAAGCACGTTGAATTATGGTTGCTGAGACTGCCTCTTGTTTTCGTTTCAGGGTAGTTGTGATTGGCTCATATGTGATCCTAAAAGGATTGGCTGATACAAACCCTGATTCCATCTCTGAAACCATTTTCTCCACCCTCAGATCTTTACCCATAACTCGCTTTGTTAAAGCAAGTAAGATGTCAAGGCAATGAATTCTGTCCCCAGCAGCCATGGGAAGATCCATGGCAACAAGCTGGCCCTTGTTCGGTTTTGCCATAAAAAGAGGAGGGTCAAGAGCAGCTGCCAAATCTGAAAGCTTGCTAGAGTCTATATACTGCGTCCTATCAGGATCAAACCGCTTCCATACCTGAAAAAATTTCCTAAAATCATCTTCACTTACTGTCTTGGCATTTTTTTTAGAAGCAATATTTAAAAATTCCATGACAACAACAATGTACATATTTACTATGATCAGCCATGACATGAGTATGTAACTGACAAAATAAATAATTCCAACAAAGGGGTTACCACAGTCTCCTCTAACCTGAGTCCCAGGGTTAATTTTATCAGGATCACAGTCAGACCATTTACTGTTGAAAATGGCATTGAGCATCCCATCCCAGCCAGCAAATATTGTAACTTGGAAAAGACAGAGCATACTGCTGCCAAACGTTTCAAAGTTGGACACATCATTAATTCCAGCTTCCTTTTTAACATAGGCAAAATTGTACATTCCAAAGATGGCATAGATGAACATGACCAGGAAGATGAGAAGACTGATGTTCAATAATGCTGGGAGAGACAACATCAAAGGGAGCAGTAGATCACGGAATACCTTTGGTCCTTTCCCAGGACGCAGGATGTGGATAATCCGTGAGAGTCGTATCAGTTCCATAATGGAAGGTGGCACAAGGTAGTATCCTACCGTCATAGGTAGAAATAGTTCTTGGTGTGGGAGAAGATAAAACAGGCAATAAAATCATTTAAATATGATTGTATTTAGAGGAATATAAATTATTTTAGTTCATTTATTATTTCAATCACTTATTTATTTCAGCTATTTATTTATTGTTTCAAGTATTATTATATCATTTTTTCTATATGTTAAGATCATTTTATTAATCCTTCCCATACAACAGAACATATTGAAAGTGGGGATTAGCCAAATATTAACTGTGGCAATTTTCAGGGTCTCTAGCAAAATTTGGAAGAGAATTACATGTATCATCATCTTAAGAGTACTATTGGTCAAGTACTTCTGGAATCACAGATGGTATAGTTGTATAAAGAAATTTAGTTCAGTCCAGCCTTTATTGGATATCTAATAAAGGTGTCATGCAAATATGCAAAGGTGAATGACCTGACTTTTGTCCCCAAAGACCTTATAATCTAGAGAGTAAAGGTAGATATTTAAAGTAATTATAATGCAAGGTGGGAAGACCTAGTTGATAAAGATAATTACAAAAACGCCTGACATTCGGTGATTCACAGATTATAATTTAATTTAATTAATTTATTTCATAAACAGTATTTGGGCCCTTAGCAGCTTTAAATCGAATTAAGTAAATGAGCCTTGGCCTAGAACATTTTTTGTAGCAGTTGTGGGTAGATGAGGGGACTATGGGAGTGAGAGATATAACTATAGAACAAGGTAAAATTACAGTTACCCTAAAAGTATAGGGCATGTCCTCTGGAAATACTGGAGAAAGTGAGGTTCATTTTGAGTTGAGAAGGTGGGGAGGAAAGAATCCCATGAAGCTTCTAAATGAGATGGTATGTTTGTTGAATCTGGAAGGATCATGTGTCCTATTTCCATTCACTTTGGTCCTTGTCGATGATGACATTCTCTCTGACATTCTATCTTACGTATATCTTCATCGCCACACTGTTTTAGTGAATCTTCTGCTCTCACTCAAATTTTCATTTGTCCTCACAATCTTCCAAATTCCTCCATTATGCCAGAGGTATCCCTATTTAATTGTAGACAATTTTTTCTACAACCTCATCACTACATTTTCTTCACCTCCTTTCTGATCTAAAATCTGACTTTATCTTGAGGACACTATTTCCCTTGGAACATTGTCAACACAGACAGCTCTTTCTTCCTGCTCTGTATTTCTTGAGGTAGAAAAATGGGATGACCAAGCATCTTTCATTCTTTACAATGTGATTTCCAGACACTTTAAGTCAATTTTATAAAGAAAAAAAAAGAATTTTCTGTCCTGACACATCCACACATTGTGGATCATGCCATTGAACTATACTATTTCCTACCATTTCTTGGCTCTATGATCTATTTATTCCTCCTCATTTACACTCATTGGAGACTTAGTACCTGGCTCACTGTGGCTCTTTCCACCCCAGTACCTACCATCAACAGCTCATTGAAAGGCCAGTCTTTATTTCTTTGACTTTCTTAACTGTAATAATCTCCATCATTTGACTTTAGTCATATGCAGCTATGGCCACATTCTGGACCCGGGATTCTTCAACTTCTGAGATTTCAAATTCAAACAGCTTTCTGTCTGACCGTGATTTGCTCTCCTTCGAGATCTCTGATTCAGTAACTCTCACTTTCATCCCAAAGGGCTTTTTAATTCCATATTCCTCTATTTTCTTCCTATCAGCCCCTTCCTGCCTTTATGTACTTTTCTTTCAAGCTTCTTGTGCTCGTCTATCAATAGTTGGACTGCTTCTACTACCAAATGAATAGGTTGAATTTTCTGGACGCACAAGTGGGCAGATAGTTTGCCCACATTTTCACTACTGACTATATAGAATAGTGTCTGGCACAATAAACATTTAAACACTGTCTCTCATGGAGCTTACATTCTAGTATGTGTCTTATGCGGAGGCAGGCAATAAACACACTTCTCCCTGCCTAAAACATTTTTATCCTAGATTCTTTACTTGGCTACCCCCTTATCCAATATGTCTCTATTTAGATTTTCTTCATCCATGCAGTTTCCTCTGACCTCTACTTACTGTTATGTTCCCCTCACTCTTTTGTGCCACTGTAATACCCTGTGCTTCTTCCCTTATCACAACGTTAATAGCACAACATTAAATATGTACTATTTAATCATCTGTATCCCTTACTAGATTGTAAACTATGTGCATACAGGGATTATGCCTACCTTGTTTATTATTGGATTCTTTGCATATAGCATAATGTCTATTCACAAAGGGGATAATCAAATATATTTGTTAAATAAAAGACGGAGATCCCCGGGTAAGAGAAAACTGGTGATAAATTTATTAAAGCCTAACACTCTAGTGTTGTGAAAGTTGTAAACAGTTTGAGAGATTAGAGAAAAAATAATAGGAACCGTGAAAGGTTATATCAGGCTAAGACATAAAAAGCTCCTTCTAGAGCCGTCCTAGAAAATACTGTATGTGCTACACTGAAGGGGTGACCTCTGAAGTAAAGTGTATGTATTAATTCAACAAGTATTTTTGAGTACCTTATAGCTGTGGGGTAAGTGTACATGTATGAATGCAAAAATATAAGCCATTCCAATCGGAATAAGAAGGATCCCTTCTCTGTTTTGCCTATCAAGAGACTATATCTCAGGACACTTTTAGTATAAGAACTTGCCTGAATTCGTATTACTGTAAAAGAAAATCTGGCTAAAAATCTTACCTGTAACAGAGAAAATGACCACCATAAAATCAAAAATGTTCCATCCCATGGTGAAATAGTTACAATGGAAAGCGATGAGCTTCAGTACACATTCTCCAGTGTATAGTATAATAAGAATTAGGTTAATCCAGCAGACAGCAATGTCCATATTTTGACTCTGTTCATCACTTTGTATCATAATGGTTATTGCTTGAAAACAGATAAGAGCTATAATGATGGCATTAAAAACTTCATTTGTTACCAAGTCAAAGATGAATCCTTGGAATTTATTCTGTGGATGAAAAAAAGAAAGGTATAATAGCCTTGTTAATAGGTTATATACACACACATATTGTCTGTATATTTATAATTTCCCTCCTAGCATAAACAGGAAAATACATGAGGGCCTAAGTTTTTACAAAACTATAATTATATTGTATATAGTCAAAACAAACAAAAGACCATCCAAACTTTGTTAAGGAACATATTTTTAAATTTTGTCAAAAGCATTTGTGAAGAATTTCAAAAACACATTTTATTTATTTATTTGACAGAGAGAGACACAGCGAGAGAGGGAACACAAGCAGGGGGAGTGGGAGAGGGAGAAGCAGGCTTCCGGCGGAGCAGGGAGCCCGATGTGGGGCTCGATCCCAGGACCCTGAGATCGTGACCAGAGCCGAAGGCAGTCGCTTAACGACTGAGCTACTCAGGCGTCCCAACACATTTTCATTTTTAAAAGAGAATGTACAAAAGAATTTTTTTTTCTGAAGCTTAAAAAACAAATCGAGATGTTTTCTTACTCCCGGGCGACGGATTGTTTTTTGATAGTCCTCACACAACAGCCTCCTCAGTGCACGGGATTGTTTCTTCTGTTTGACTGTTATAAAGATATTTGAGCCTCCCTGGTAAAGAAATGAAAGAAAAAGATTTCAAATCACATTGAATCTAAATTTTACCTTTCCATTAATAGACATTTTGGAAAGCCTGGTAATTACTGATTTGATCTTTTACAAAGGGCATAAAGGCAATGATCTCAATCACATTTAACCACGTCTTACTTTGTGCACACAAATCCACACTAAACACATGTAGAATATATAGTAATGACTGATATCAATTATCTTTTGGTGCACTTCCTTGTGGGCAGTCGACTCTTTTTTTAACTTTTCAGGCTCTTGAGGCCTACCTCATGTTAAACAGAGATAAAGGAGAAACAGTGGGGGATAAATGGAAAAGTTTACTAAGAAAGTTGAATTTAAAAGCCAAAGGTAAAATTGGTTTGTACCTTCTAATAAGCGAGAAAAAATAGAATTGGTCATTTATGTGTTTTTATAAGTTCATATATTACTTAATTTTCCAAATAATACTTACCAGAAGATATTTTTATACTATTATGCCAACAGCACCTTGTGCTTACATCTTCAAAGCACCTTCTAGAGCTTATTTATCTTTGTGTTCCTAGTGCTAATTTCAATATCTTATACAAAATATATAAAGTGAATAGAGGTAAACAGTTAATGTTTTGTTAATCTAGAAATTAAGAATTATTACTGCCCCAAGTCAGGACTTAGTCACTTAAATTTGACAAGTCACCAATTTGAAGTCCAGAAGCAGATCCTAGGATGTTATCCCATTGGGTTGAAGTCCCAAGAAGCTGAAGCATCCAATCAAATGCATATTTGAACACTGTTCTCCTAATCCCATTTGATTAGCAGAGACTGAGAGTGGTTTGTTTACCAGATTCTGTACATGGCTGAACTTTGATGACATGGCTGAAGATAGAATTTCAAAACACACTATTTTTTTCTTTAATTTTTTAGAAGGCTTTCCTACACCTCTAGAAAAGAGGCCTCTGTGGTTAAAATAAGCAGGCTTAAAGGACTTTTGAGGCCTTTGCATTTGTAGAAGCCCTGAAGGAAATCTTTGGGTGGATATGGCGCCAAATGTTTGGTTCTTTCTCTGAATTGTCTCCTACTTGTTTCAAGCACTCCTATTTAGGCCATATATTTAGGATTTAGGGTTCTCTCTACTTCTAGCTAGAAAGGCTACTATGCTGACAAAGATGTCTATGTTGGTTATGACTCTGAAGCTTTGAACATATCAGAGAGGAAAATGTGAAGCTTATTTTTCTTGAACTTCTTCACATATTTGTGCAGATGTACCACAATATTATTTGTTTGTCAGCATGTCATTTTTTACAAACATATATATAGAAACACTTGTGACTTTTAACCTTTAAACTTGCCCATTTACATTTGAATACAGAAAACAATGTAAAGATGAACATTTTATCAATATTTCTCAATATGCAGGAATATCAACCTATTTTTTTTTAGCTAAGTACTAAATAAAAATGACATTAAGCTGAATCCCAAACCAATTATTTGAAGCAGGACATTTTTATAAATGTGCTTGATTTTCTCAGGCATTAGTGAACAAAGAATATTTGTACTTATCTTTATTTTATGCTTGTTGAAATTAGCAATAATAACACCAATCAGCATACTCAAAGGAAGAAATGATCCGATAATAATAAAGTTGATAAAGTAACAATACATGTAGATGTTGTCTTCGAAATTAGGTTGCCTATTTACCTAAAAGTTAAATTAAAAAATAAGCAAAATAAGATAGGGCATAGCAGATTTTCAGGGCAGATTTCAGGGCAACTATATTGTAATGATAGTTATATGTCATTACACATTTGTCCAACCCATACAATGTACAATACCAAGTGAGCCCTAAGGTAAACTATGGACTTTGGGTGATTATGATGTGTCAGTGTAGATTCATCCTTGGTAAAAGTGTGCCCCATTCTAGTGAGTGGTGTTGATAATAGGCCATGCATGTGTGGGAACAGTAGGTATATGGGAAATCTCTATACCTCCCCCCCACTTTTGTTGTAAACCTAAAACTGCTCTAAAAAGCAAAATCTTTAAAAATAAAAATCAATTAAAAAGTGAAAAAATAAGCAAAATACTGATACACCAACTTTTTAAAACATAAGATTCATAAAACAATTTACAATAGGAAAAACTAACAGTTCTACATGAGGTAATGTTTCCTCTTTGTTTTTGGTGAAGTGATATCATTGCTTTGTTTATGTGGATTTTAAAGTTTACTGCATTGGTTTAAACACTGTTATGAAGTCTGATAATCCTTCAAATGGGCCTACTGGGCTTCAACCACCGTACATAATCCTGGAAGGATTTCATTTTCATTTCATTTGTGAAATATGCAATCTGAAATGTATTTAACTTCTGTCTAGCATAAACATTTACTTTTATCATGTTATTTATCCTGTTATTGTTGGTACCCTGTTCTTGAATTGCGAAAATAACTTTGCTTGAACCTTAACAATGGCTCTAAGATGATATTGTACTTACACCAATAGAATCAACTGCTGAATTCATAATAGTGATCCATCCATTAAATGTTGCCTGTAAAAATGGCATGTATTTAATTCTTATGGAAATCTTAAGCTTCATGGCAAATAAAATGTAAAACTCAATTTGTGATTAATATAGTAAAACATGATTAGTAAAGCTGACCACATTTCAATATGCCATGTAATTGAGACCTTTATCATTTTCATTACTGCATTTATATTGTCTATTAACAAGTATTTAAAATCACTTAGCTTCATTGTAGTAGCTTAACTGTAGTTGATAACAAAATATTGTAAGATAGTATAAATAGAGAGAGAGAGGTAGATAGATAAATGGTAAACAAATACATGCTGCCCAAGTGTCATTTTTACTTTTAACTGCTATATTTGTGCTTTTCTATGGGGGAGGTAAGACAAGAATGAATGATTTATCGCCTCATTTCTGGGTGACTGAGGAGCCAAAGCACTAAGTAGAAACAAAACAGTAGTACCCTGAGCTGGACCAAAAATTGTGACCCTATTATCTCATCAATGATGGTTGAAATAGGTTTCCAGTACCTGCCATCTCCCCTGTCAATCCTACCTTCATCTGTACTTAGAAACTTCTCCTAGCAGAGCAGGGTCTGTGTTTCACTTTTGTCTTTCCAAATAAGCCTAGTGTAGCATGTCCCACAACATGTATCTACTAATAATTGCTAAAATATGTTATAACCAACTCTAGTAATCATCCACATTTTGTCCTTTATGTCCACCTATAATATGAATGAACATATAAAAACATTGACTAAAAAATCAGAAGTGACCTTACCACTTGAAGCAATGAAAGGAACCCATTTCCAACATTATCAAAGTTCAGTTTTGCATTCTCCCATGGCATGGATTCATTAAACATAAGGCTTTCACACTGACTCTTATTCATGACTTCAGATATAGGAAACCTTTCTCCATTTGTTGGGTCAATGCATTCATAGAACTTGCCAGCAAATAAGTGTACTCCCATGATGCTAAAAGCCAGCCAAATCATAAAGCAGACCAGAAACACATTCAAAGCAGGTAAAGTTGTTTTTATCAAAGCTCTCACAACCACCTGGCATTTAAAAAACAAACATGTAAACTTTAGGTAAGAAATGTGAATTCACTTTACTTGGAAATACTAAATGTAATGTCATATAGAAATAACGAAAAAAAGGCCATCACTAAAGATTTAATGGTTCACATGTCACTATTTGAATAACCTAAATAATAAATCTCAATGAAAAAATACACATTAAAAATCCAGATATTCTCAAAATTTTTGTACTAAAATAATCACTAAGAGGCAACAGAGTTGATTAGCAAAATAATTATTTCACTGATTTAACGTGTGTATCAAACTTCCTGTATTGTGCCAGAAACGGGGAAGACATCTGAACATGTATGAATATACATGTACGTATTATCTGGAAAGTATATAAAATGAAAAAGAAATAGGCCTACATCTAAGTCTTGGTGATTCTAACTTTTGGGAGGATTAGCCTACAAAGCAGACACTGAAGTGCAGGGGAAATAAGAGGAAGACCAAGAGATCGTAGATCAATGAAGTCAAGGCAAGAGGCTATGTCAAGAAACACTGAACAGCTGGAGCCTGCAAAATCACAAACCTCCTCACTTCACCACTCTATGTCACAGGTGAGCCACTCCAGAGCAGGAAGTGTGGGGAGGAAGTCTACATCCTCGACTTGAATAACAGTAATAGTCTAGAATCACTGTCTCCATTTCCTCAAATCCCTTCTTTCTTGAATATTATAATCAGAATTTTATTCTCATCACTCCACTATAGCTGTTATGGTAAATGTAAACCAGTTCCTATAGCCAAGAGAAATTTTCACTCTGCTATTTGTCTTTCCCTTAGCATTTACACTTTTGATTCCTTTCCTCCAGCCTCATTTCTTTCTCTTTTTTCTGTGAGGCACCATCGATTCTCTTTGCTACCATTCTATCCTTCCTTCCCTCAGCCATTAGTGGATACATATTCTTTTTGCTGTATTTCCTTGCTGAGATTCCTTAGTTTTCTGGCTTTGAATAAATATTTTAACTCTTAGTTGTGCTTTCAGTAACACTTCATTTTATTTCTAAAACTAAGTCGCAGATTCTTTGTTGGCACTTAAGGTATTTTGAGAGGCTCACTGATACCTCTAAAGAAAAAATGCTATGCTTATCAGAAAATATACGTATGGAAGAATAAAAGAAGTAGATACAGTTGACACAAATATTTCAGTCATCAGATCACCCAAGACTGGAGCTTATTAAATATATAAAGCATTAATTTTGTAATCATGTGACTCCTTATATATTCAATGATATATTTTCAGAAATCATTCAACTACAGAACTTCCAGAGGTTGAGATGAAGCTTAAGATCTGAATCTGTAATAGAACAGAACAGAGAACCCAGAAATAAACGCACGCTTATATGGTCAATTAATCTATGACAAAGGAGGCAAGAATATACAATGTGAAAAGACAGTCTCTTCAATAATGGTGCTGGGAAAAACGAGCAGCCACATGCAGAAGAATGAAATTGGACCCTTTCTTATACCATTAAACAGATAATTTTCTTATTGGATCCTGTCTATATTGACTATGTGGCATTCTGTAATATTAAGCAAATAGGCAGGTTAATGATAATCTATGTAAATGAAAAATGCAAGAAAACATTGATGTGTGATTATGAAATGAAAGGTAAAATTAGATTTTTTCTGCCATTTCTGCACATAGTTGATCACTGTATATTACATAATTATACTGTGTGTGGTGGTCATCAACTCTGTTTTCTTAATTAGGTCAAGCCATAGGGAGCAGATTTCTATTTTAGGCCCAAAAGATTGAACATTAGTTGTTTTATGTGGCTCAACCTATTAGTTTTTCTCACATTGTTCAGAAGAGGTTTTAACATGTTGGTGAGGGAGAAAGGACAAGAATCCATAATTTGTGATGTTTGACTTAAAAAAAACTAATTTATTTTAAAATTCACTTTTATTCAGTATAATTACTTAGTGTGTACAATATTCCTATAATTTTAAACAACTAGGTGATCAAAGTTTCATTTTCTGTCGGTTGTATTTTTACCATTGAGATAATTTTATTAATACTCATAGATATCCATGTGGGCTAGAATGGTATTAGTTTTTGAAACTTTATATTTTCTCCCAACTATTAGGGGTTTTCTTCTTATTCTTATGATTTTTCATATCTTACGAGTAATAAAGACCTAATATCTTAGTAAGTATAACTAATATACCTTTCTTCTATATATTAAAATAGTAGAATATAAGTTTTTTGCATTAATATTAAGGATGCAAATGAGAAGACTATGAAGATTTAATTTGTAGAAATTTAGAAATCTTAAATAAAAATCTACACATTAGCTTAGAAACTTTTTTCTTACCTTCATTCTTTCAAATTGAGATAGAACTCTGAGTGCCCGAATGAATTTAATGGAAATAAGTGGTTTTAATTCCTCCCGAGATTTGCCGATTAAGCTAAGACAAAACACCTAAATATATTTAAGGAAAAAAGAGTTAATAGGGTTTAATTTTAACTTATCAAAAAATCTGCAAAATAAACTTTGTATTTATTACAAAAAAGATAAAAAGTCAAACCTTACCAAGAAATATGCAAAAGATTTAATGTATACTTCCATATATCTTAACAATGACATATAGAAATGTATAAGATAATAACATTGTTTTAAAATTACTTTAAGAAGATAAAACAAATATTTTCTGGTAGTGGGAATATATATTATTGAGATAAACAAAAATTTGTATATTTGACATACTTTATGATCAAGGGTTAATATTTATATCAATTTTTAGTTTGAAATTAGATTAAGAATCAGTTTCATGATTTTTTGCAATCTAGTAATAGTATACTAAGTATTCATAAAAGCAAAATTTGAAATATATTTACATATGAATTCATACATAAATATGGTTAAGTTAATAGAATAGGATTTCAGAGAAGAGGATCAAGGAGGATATGAATATTTTTAAGTCCAAGTACAAATTACAAAAATGTATACAAAGATACGAAGGTGAATGAGACTCAATCTCAGGAAACAAACTGAGGGTTGCTGGAGTAAAGGGAGGTTGGAGGGATGGGTTGGCTGAGTGATGGACATTGGGGAGAGTATGTGCTATGGTGAGCGCTGTGAATTGTGTAAGACTGATGAATCACAGACCTGTACCCCTGAAACAAACAATGCATTATATGTAAATAAATAAATAAATAAATAAATAAAATAAAAATAAAATACTAGAGACTTAAAAAAAAAAGATGCTAAGGTGATTTTTTTTAAAGTACGCATATGCATAAAAATCATTCGGGGTTGGGGCGCCTGGGTGGCTCAGTGGGTAAGCGCCTGGGTGGCTCAGTGGGTAAGTGTTCGACTCTTGGTTTCAGCTCATGTCATTATTTTGGGGTCATGAGGTTGAGCCCCATGTCTTGGGCTCCATGCTCAGTGCATTGTCTGACTGGGCTTCTCTCTTTCCCTCTCCCTCTGCCCCTCCCCCTGCTCTCTCTCTCTCTCTCTCTAAAATAAATAAATAAATAAATAAATAAATAAATAAATAAATAAATAAATCTTAAAAAATCAAACAGGATTAATAAATGTTAATGGAAATTGAGCAAGATGGTAGAGCTATGATTAACTTTTATAATATCTTCATATATTCTGTAATTTCATTGCTTATAGGATAGGAGCCATTTGTTCATTGAACAAAAATTACTGAGTACCTATTATGATACATGAATTGTTCTAGGCACTGGGGATAAGAAGAGAACCATATTGGGAAAACAATTCTTCCCTAAAGGAGCTAACCTTTCAGTGGGGGAAGACAAAGAATCATAATGAATAAACAATGAATATCAATTAATATATAATATTAATAGGTGTTATGGAGATGAAGAAAGCAGAGAAAGGAAAAGGGAGCATTGTAGTGGATGCAGTTTTACATACAGTAGTGCAGAAAGACCTAACTTCAGCATTTTTATTTGAGCAGACGTAAGTGAGGTAAGCCAGCCAAAGTTCCAGGTGGAAGGAAAAATAAGTGCAAAGGCACTAAGATGGAAGTCATCTTGGCATACCTGAAGAACTTCAGGAAGGCCAGTGTCAGTGGAGCAGTGTGTTGACTGGGATGGGGGAAACGGACAGTAGTAGGAGATAAGATTGGATCATGTAGAGACTTAAAGGCGTTGATTGCAGAGAATGTAGCTTTTTACTCTGAGTGAAATGAGGTGTTTATTGGAGGGTTTCAAGAAGAAAAGAGACTTGAGCTGCTTCTATTTTACAAGAGTAGAATGCATGTGGTTGCTCTGTGGAAAACAGAATGAAGGTGTACAGGTGGAAGCTGGGATCTCAGGTTGAAATCTGTTTCAGTGATCCAAATGAGAATTTTTGGCACTTGGATCAGTGTGGCGAGGGTGAAGGTTATGGTAAGTAGTCTAATTTTGAACATATGATTTAAAAATTGAGTCAACAGAATTTAAATATTTGAGGATATTGACGTGCAATAAGCCTGTTCTGTTAGTACTGGGTTCACAGGTGAACTGGGTTCACAGGTGATTGTTAGAATAATCCAGGAATGAAATGTTGAATTTTTAAAATATTAGGATGAGAAGAAAAGGACAATTGTTAAGCATTACATATGAAGATACAGGGGATTTTGGTACCTGAAAATGTACAGAGAGAGGAAGATATAAGTAAATGCAAGAATTAAGTAAGAATCAGAGTAAAGAAGAAAATCAAATAATAAACTTTTAAATTTTTCTTTAAAATACGTACAATAACAACCATGAAGTCTAGCTTGTACCAGCCATTAGTGAAATAGGCTTTAAAACCATATGCCATCCACTTTAGAAGCATTTCCAGAATGAAGATGTAAGTGAAGATCATGTCAGCGTAGTCTAATAAGATTTTAATAGTCTTTCTCTGGTCAATATATATATCCTCAAAAGCCTGTGGATAAAAAATTTAAGGATTAGTATAAATGTAATTTCTAAAAAATCTTTGGCGTAGAGAGGAATGAAATGCCCTCCCTAGTAAGCACTTGGTGAGCAAAGTCATAGGTTATAGTTTAAAGGTTGGTTCAATTTGTTTGGATTTGTTCACATAATCCGTAAGTATCATTTTCTGATCCCATGCCCGTAGCAGACATTATTAATTGGTCCCAGAACTTCTTCTTATACAGACTGAATTTGGCACCACAGTGGTCCAAAAAACTTCTCTCAAATCAGTTAATCACACTAAATATACGAGGTGAAACCTTTACTCACATCTGACTGGTTCTTATCTCTAATTCCATGTTGCCAACTCGCAGATATATGCTAGTTGCTAATAGAGAAGTAGAGATTTTTTCTAAAATGTGTCTTCAGATATCCACACTGCTGTTAAAAGAAAAGTCACAAAGGCTGCTCTGCTGCAGAAATAATCAGGTAAACCAGTGGAAGCACATGACTATGAAATAAAACTATAATCATTTCTCCAAAGCTTCTTAGATTTAATAGGTTAACCTTAATTTTACTGTGGAGGATGCAAAGTCTGACAATGTCATTTAAAGCAATTTTGTGTTTTTATTTTGGCACTGAAAAAAGGCAATAAAGTACCAATAACATCAGGCAGACTTGTATCAAAGTGCATTAAAGGTCAAAAAGTAATCAAGGATTAATATAAGTGCATGCAAATAATGGCGTGATTCTTACAAGTCTAATGCTAAATAAAAGTAAATATAACATGACAGTAAAGTTACTGACTTTCGGTTGAACCAATTATGGAGTAAAAGTGTCTATATAACCAAATCATAAATATCTAAAATGATTATAAAGGACTTTATTACATGTATTTGTTTATTAAATAGTATAGAATGCAAAATAATATAAAAAGATACACAAAAGTCTTCAATTAAAAAAAACATATAAAATGGGCAAAACTAATCTATGGCAGTTGAAGTCCACATACCAGCTACCCATGTGGAATGTGGAAGTAATTGTTAGGGGTCAGAGTATGTGGTTCTGGAGTCCATGTAATGTTCTATTCCTCAAGCTAAGTGACAGTTACACAGGTGCATTCACTTTGTGAAAATTCTTTAGCCTATACACTTAGAATTTCCATGGTTTTCAGTATGTGTGCTAAATATCAATATAAAGTTTATTTAAAAAATGTATGCAGTACAGGGCGCCTGGGTGGCTCAGTTGGTTAAGCGACTGCCTTTGGCTCAGGTCATGATCCTGGAGTCCCGGGATCGAGTCCCACCCACATCGGGCTCCCTGCTCAGCAGGGAGTCTGCTTCTCCCTCTGACCCTCTTCTCTCTCGTGCTCTCTATCTCTCATTCTCTCTCTCTCAAATAAATAAATAAAATCTTCAAAAAAAATCATTAAAAAAAAATGTATGCAGTACAAAGTCTGGTTCCCAGCTGTGACTCCATTTTCTCTGCTCTGTGCATTTCACAATTAACTATTTCTTGTGTATCCTCCTCTGATCTTCAACCAAATATAAGAAAATAATATACATTTTATTTTTCGTTACTTCCTATGTAAAATGTAGCATGCCTCATTCAATATTAAATAAATAAAACAATTTCAAAATACATGAGACTGTGGGAAACATGAATGTTAATAGATATCTAACAGATACACTTTATTCTAGATCTTCCTTTTTTCATTTATCACTACGTCTTGCAATATCAGCACGCATACAGCTTTTGTATTTTTTTTAAAAATCCATTTACTTATTTTGGAGAGAGAGAGTGAGAGAGCAGGGGTAGAGAATCCTGAAGCAGGGTCTCTGCTGAACATGGCGCCTGACCTGGGGCTGGATCCCAGGACCCTGAGATCATGACCTGAGCCAAAACCGAGTTGGCGGCTTAACCCATGGAGCCACCCAGGCACCCCAGCTTTTATATTTTTAAAATAGCTGCACAGTATCCCACTGGGTGATTGCACCATAGTATATTTAAACAATCACTTATTATGGACTGTTTTTGCTTTTCAATCTTTTTCTATTACAAAGAATTCTTCAGTGAATAGCCTTGTAAATGCCTTTAATACATGCTCAGATATTTGTAGGATAAATTTCCTGGAATTAGGGTTGCTGGGTCAATGAGTGAATACATTTTTGGTTCAAAGATTGTTTAAAAGTATAGACAGCACTTCTCTTTCCTGATTGAATTGGTACCAAAGTACTAGCACAGTACAACAGTATGTGTGTGCATATTATTAAACTTTGTCTCATACATAAAACTTTATTAAAGTAAGAATTAGGTATCTAACATTCATTTTTCCTACTGTCATTCATATATTTCAAAATTGTTTTACTTATTTAATATTGGAAGAGGCATATACAGAATTTAAGAAACTGTAATGTATGTCTTCCAAAGGTAAAATCACAGGATATGAACTTCGCTGCTATAAAAAGTTTTCCGGGGAAAACTAACATGATGACTTCAAGTAACAGACTTCAGGTACATTTTTTTTTCCCATAAATGCCTCACATACTTACTTACCAGAGCACCTGTGCTGAGCAGAGTGACAAGGCCAATGAAACACTTAAAACAACCGTTTTCCACTATCTTGCAGCAGGTTTTCCTTATGTTCTGCCAAATTTTTCCTTTCTTGGATGCTCTACTAAGTTGGCCAGGTGAAGATCTTTGTCTATAATCTGTCAAGAATGAAACTGCTAAGAAGAAGAATCTTAAAAATCATGAAAAAGTAAACATCTCAAACTTTCTACCATATTTACGGAATCTAATACAGGTGCTCTCTGACTTATAAACATTTGATTTTTACCTCTGCTGCTGTGACCACTGCAGTCATTGAGGTAAGAAAAGAAAAACTTAACTTGTGAGTAGTTTGGGAACAGTACAAGGAAAGAAATTGTGAAAGGCAGAGATAACTTAGAACATCCCCTACCCTTGTGGGACAGAGTCTGAGAATAGAATTTATCCCCCACCCTTCAAAACAAACAAACAAACAAACAAACACAACATCTTCTACATATCACATTTTGGTATAATGTCTGGAAGTTCATTCTCTGAAGATTCACATGGCATAATAAGCAGTCTCATTTAAGTACACAGATATTTATGAAACATTAAGAAGTATAATATTAGTTAAGTCAGTTAAATTGATGTTAGGTCCTAGGTGGCATGAGAATGGGATTCTGACTGAGACTATCTGAGGAGCTCCCCTGGGTTACAGAGTACTTTGTGGGTAGGATGCATGTGCAAGGGTTGAACTCTACCTTCTGGTTAAGAAAGTTAGCTTATAACACCCCAGACTTGAGAAGACAGTGCTTAACAGGTGAGAAAACGAAGAAACAGGGGTGGGTGGAGTTTAAAGTCAACACATTTCATTTTCGAATTTTACCTACTGTCACTTTATACATCTTTGGTAAAAAAATATATATATATAGGAAATGTTTCCCCCTTTGTGTTGAATGATACAAGTCCTAGAAGTTGAGCTACTGAGAGCAAGTTCTTATTTTGAATAGAGGAATTTGAGCATCTAGCAGTTATCATTCTGATTTCCAATGTCCAGAACCTGTAATTATTTGTTAATCTTGCTAGGAAACTAATTTGCATTATAAGTCATCAAGAGATGTATGTTACATATCTTGTAAGTCAATCAATTGACTGAAGCCTTATACATTTCTTCATATTCATGTGAGATATAAAAATAAATCACCATTACATGATTTGTTTTCCTATGAAAGACAAAGGATGTTTTCATATGAGTATTTTGAATATCGACTGTATCCCATGAAGCATAAAAATACACAATACATGCACACATGCGTGCACATACATGCACATACACTTATTTAATCTTTTTGCCAATCCTGTGAGGTAAGTTTTATTATTATCCTCAGTTTACATATTAGGAAATGAGCCTGAGAGAGGTAAGTAAAAGCTAGTCGATGGTGGGCTAGGATTTGAACTCTGGCTATCTGATTCCAGAACCAATGCTCTTAACAACTGTATTAAACTTCCTAGGAAATAGGCCCTCTCCCTCTTATCCAAATGTTGACTTTTTTATTTACATTCCCTATAAATTTTATCAGGATTCATATGGGCATGTGTGCATGCACCATATATTTGTGTGTGTGTTCCTTAACCAAATTAATAAACCCTCTAAAATTAAAATATATCCAATAGCATTAGTTAGGTTAAGAGAAATTTAGTCTAATTTCAATATAATGATCAAAGGAACTTATTTTTTAAAATATTTTATTTATTTATTTGACAGAGAGACACAGCGAGAGCAGGAACACAAGCAGCGGGAGTGGGAGAGGGAGAAGCAGGCTTCCCACCGAGCAGGGAGCCCGATGTGGGGCTCGATCCCAGGACCCTGGGACCATGACCTGAGCCGAAGGTAGACGCTTAACGACTGAGCCACCCAGGCACCCCGAAGGAACTTATTTATTCTTACCGTTTTTCAGTTGCTTTGGCGTCTCACATTCACAAACCATTTCTTCTTCTTCAGAGATAATGTCAACTGTACTGCATTCAGATGAGCTAGATTGCTTTACCTTCTGAAAAGTAAAGTCCCACCAAAAAAGCTGTGATTAAAGCTTCACTGGAGTTCATTTTATTTTCAGAAATAAGAAAAATTGTGTACAGAAAGACTTTTATCAGATTTAAAGACTTTTCTGGCTAATTTCAGGATTGACTTTAAAATGCATACATATTTCTCTGAGTTGAAGTTTTAAAAATTAATTAAAAATTCATTTAAGCTAAAATATTTAACATTCAGTTCATAAAACCATTCTCCTTAAAGATGTATAGAATACTGCATCTCCAGTACCCAAAAGGATTTGAGTTTCAAAGCTCTCTTGAAGTTATTCACAAGGGTTCCATATATGCCATTTCAGCTAGATGAGCAGTATCAGAATATTACCCCTTGATGTTAAAGATGGGTAGACAAGAGTGCACTTAGTTTGTGTTGTACAATCCAGTCCAGACATGCTTGTGTTTACCATCATAGGATAGGACTGATGTGAAGTTATCCTGAGGTGAAATGAAGAAATGGCACAAGGAATAAGGGTCAGGAATAGACCTGGGAAAGTGGTACCAGCCCTATGGAGAGAGGCTATTTGCAGGGATTGACATTCTTTCTCACTCTGCTCTTGACTGAAGTTCAAGTCTGTATAGGATAAGATAGCCATGATTTTGTATATGTAGTAATAATGCATGTGACAT
The DNA here is from genome assembly GCF_037043125.1 of Eumetopias jubatus. Classification (NCBI taxonomy): domain Eukaryota; kingdom Metazoa; phylum Chordata; class Mammalia; order Carnivora; family Otariidae; genus Eumetopias; species Eumetopias jubatus. The sequence goes on along the minus strand of NW_028274809.1, from coordinate 65,385,686 downwards.
GCATGGCTTTTATTTGAAATGATTTTCTCACAATGCTTTATTTTACTTCATTTTAAAATAAATATACAACATATCATCCTTTAAAACGCCCAAGATCCTAAAGTTAATAAGGAAGATTATTTTATAATTAAAGAGTAAGATAAATGTACTAAAACATGTGGGAAAAAAGTCTTATTTCTTAAAGATTAAGGAAAGATCTAAGTAAAGTATATCAAAAGGAAAATTATAAGGATTGTGTCCTACCAATTGGTCTTATCCACAATAAATGTGAAGGAAATCTAATTAGGAAGTTCTTCTTGCCTTAGACCTTACATGGTCAATTGTCAGTAAGACATTTGGTGTTCAATTAAATAAATATATCCATCAGGAGTTTACTCTTAAACAAATTGCTTTTATTATTTCAATTCCTCATATTTTCTTTATTTCTGATGAGATAAAGTCTCTAGCAAGGTACTGATTTGAAAGTAAACAATAAATAAATGAATATTATATAGCACTTGGACATTCAATAATTGAAAATCATACACCTTATATTTATGTTATTTTAGAATTCTTACATCGACTATTTGATGTCATTTTTCCAAATGTTTTTTAGTATGTATTATTCTAAATTTAAAAATAAATCAATTGGGATTCAAAATTATAAATAATTTTATTAGAAGACTACTTAATAGCATGAGAAAGTGACCATGCTATACTGTTACATTATCAAAAGTTATAAAATCCAGTGTAAAGTTCAATGTTATTTTTATGACTATATAAATTTAGTTATGTTGCAACTAAAAAATGGCTGAAAGTTTAAACACCAAAGGAAGAAGAGAGTGTATCTCAGAATTATCAAATCACATGCGACTTTATATTCTTTGGTTTTTAGTAGATCAGCATCCTAAAGTACTCATGAGTTGTACAATCTTTAAAGTGTCTAAATTAAATATGTAACTAAATATACAGATAACTGAATAAACCTATGAGTAGCTAATCAATAAACAGGAGCATTGATTTGTTGCTGCAGATTATGCAGCATAAATTACAACTCCTGAAACCTCACCATTTACAATTATATTTAGTGTCATCCTTTCTATATATGTGCATATCCCAGACTTCCTAATGAGATTGGCAAGAAGTTTCCCGGAGCATTTCCACATGATGTGCTGTGATAAATAGCAATTTTACCCAGAAATAGATGGTAGTCAAAGTTGTAAGTGAAGATATGTAAGTGTAGCTGGAGAAGAGTTTTCCCTGTTTTCTAGAAATGATATTAATTAAGGGAAAATGAACCTAAAAATATTGGGCATGCTAAGGAGTGAAAGTGTTTCTCTAACACAAAGATAGATGCCTTCACTAGGAGCTGGAAGGATTTTGAATAATTGCAATTCAACTCCTGTTAGGCCAGTTTGAGAAGTTATTGCAGAGCAGCTGCCAATTGGAAGAGATCTGGGCGACAAGACAGTGCCGGAGACTTTTCTGGGGATGTGGAAAGAGACATTGTCTTCCCCCCCCTCAGTGCCTGTGAGTGATCTGAGATGGTTCCCTACTGAGGTACAATGCAAGAAGCTCACAGAGCAGTTGTGATCTCTGTAGATGTAGCTTTCTATTAAATTACACCTCCTACTGAGATATCTTAGTGCTTGCAAATGAAGACACTAAGGTTGATTCCAGTAGGGTGTACATTTTAGAAGCTAAGTTAACAGCCGTATCTATACTTCTTTGGATGTGTTGGGTTTTTTGTTGTTGCTGCTGCTTTGTTTTGTTTTGTCCTGGAATTGATAAAGCTACACACTGCTCAAAATTCAAGCTAGTGGGTTTTCTTTATTCTTTTAGTCCAAGTCAATTATATACGTTATAGTAAATGTTGCAGAAATAAAGTGACAAGAATCCTAGAATTTTAGCAAGTAAGAAAGTATTTTAGCTTTCCTGTAGTCCAGTTTCACATTTCAAAAATGATAATGCCCAGGAGAGTTTAATGATTTCTCTGATAATACACATTGATTTTGAAAACTTAGGTTTCTTCAATATGTTTTCATCATCCCATATTGCCTGCTTATTAATTTACCGAATTTTGCAATTATATTATCTAATTTTACTAAGTGTTTACTATAGACTGGACATTGTTCTATGCACTATGGAACTATTTTTCTCAGTCCTATCCTCCCTAAGAAATAGATTCAATTTTATCGGAATTTATAGAGAAGGAACCTGAAGCTTAGACAGGTAAATTAACCTGATCAGGAGCATACAATCAGGAGCAAGGAGTGCTATAGCTAGGATCGAATGGGTTCTCTAACTCTGCCACTTCAACACTAATTCACTTTCTTACCGATAATGCCTCAAAACAACAATAGCAATCAGAATATTCAAACATCTTACCTCTTTGCTGCTCCCATCACCTGACTTGCTTTGAACCTCCTTATTATCCAGATTTTCTATATCAGATTCTCCTGACGCAATTGGTACAGTTTCTGAGGCACTAGGACTGGGGATAAGTGATTGACTCTCATTTTCAGTCATTGTGTTTTTCTCTGTGCCACTGCTTTTTTCCTTATCCTTGAGGAAATCTTGAGTGTTGCTTAATTCAGAAAGGGTATGGTCAGAAATAGTCTCTTTAACATACATAGCGTTTACATTGTCCATTGTGTCCTTTGAGACATTTTGGTTTTTGCATAATATTTTAGAAAGCACATAGTTTACTCCTCTCTGAATCTTTGCTACTGCACGCTGGAGATTTTTTGCTTCATCGTCCTCTTCAGTTGTTTTAGCCTCGTATGAACTAAATGAGCTCACCAATGCCAGGAACAGGTAAATTATCTAAATGAGGAAGTAGACGAGGTTAAGTTTATCTCACTTTTTGTTTCCTTCTAAACAATAAAACATCTTTTTTAAAAAGCTGATCTGAGATTTGCAAACAGAATTCGAACTACAATGCTATTTAAACTCTACTGTTCTTACAGTGCGTCAGGTGCTGTGCTAAGAGTTTGTACGGCCAGAACTCATCTTAGGTTCACAACATTCTATGACATATCATTTGTTTCTCTTTTATATATGAAAAAGGCAAGGCTTACAGGGGTCAAATATATCAAAGCTCACATAGATTGGACTCAAGTCTGTCTCATTCCAAAGCTTGTTTTTCTTCACTGAGCCAGGCTACCTCTTCCAAGATGAGAAAACAAACTGCCTCTTCAGGTGGCTGACCACTTCAGCACTATCCCGGGAAGACATACAATGACATCTTCACGAGTTCTGCAAACCCACAAGGAATATCACGGGGAGAAAGCTATTCCTGGTTCTGAAGCCTGCATCTAAATTTTCTCACAACGTGTTCGCACAGGGACTGGGTAGGTTAATTCATTCTGTGTAGTAATAAATTTGGTTAGATAAGAAAGAGATGAGTGATGGAAGAATCATTCCTAATAGTTGTAAGTTATTTGAACTCAAGGACAGTGTATATTTTCACCTTTATTATCACTGAAAGATATGATCAAGCCACATTTCGTTTCCAGAGAATCATATTTTATCTTGTTTGTGATTGTAAGACATAGATAATATTCTTGGAGTTTAGAGTTGGAGATTCATATTGATAATTCTTTTAGACTTAAAAAAACAATTTGAGCATCTTGCTTGTTATGGAAGTTTTCTGCCTCCCTTTGGATATCTGAGCTTTTTATGATTTAATTTCTTTTATGTTTTACATATTGTTTTTAACGGGCAAAGTTCAAATGACATGAATTATGTTTAAGAATATATATATAAATAATATGTATATATGCTAAGATAAAATTTACTTACAGATAATATGGGCAGGGGCTCTACGGCCCTTGTACGAATTACATTATTAGCATTTCTATCATTCTTAAGAGGGCAACACCAAATATAATTTTAGGTTGTTGGTTGTTTCTTTTCCTTCCTTTGGTTATTAGGCATGGTGAGAAATAAGGGAAGGATGTTAGGTAAGAATTTCATGACTATAAGCTTCATGTGAGCAAGAATCAAGTTTTCTCTTAAGTAGGCAACTAACACAGTGCTAGGCACAAAATAAGTGATAAATACATATTTGTTGAAAAAATTAATTATAGAATGAATGAAAGAATAGATTTTGTGATAGGATTTGGACCGTAAAAATACGGTCGTATTTTTAAGAGCTTACAATCTAAGATTTCTTATATCTTAGGCACACATACCCCACACACAATACCTGCAGATTTACGTATACAGTAAAAATGTTAAAAGGCTGACAATGAAATTCAAAATCTCTGAACTATGGCATAAAGAAAAATCTTGCAATACTACAAGATGCTACTGTATTGTTCAAGTGTGCACTGAATTAAAAGTAGTCTGTTAAAGGAATAAAAAGGAAAAGAAGAATGTGTAAATCACCAAAACTAAAGAGGACTGACTACTTCTTCTTTGAGCATTAATAATGAAGGAAGGGGGAAACACAAAGATTATATTACATAAGTTTAGAGTAACTCTGTTCTAGTCATAGTGTTTTTATAAAGAGAGTCAAAACATTTTTTTGTTTTTGTGTTAAAAGATAAAAGATAAAATAATGTTTATAAAACAAAACATTTAAATGTCTCCCCTGAAATCTGCCCTCCCCTTTACCTCAAAGATATCTATCTGTTAGGTGAGAATTGAGCAACTCTTATCAAAATAAAGTAGTAGGGAAGAGAAAGAAGATTTAAGACTTATTTAAGTAATTATTTTTCAAGTACTTTTCACGTATTTTGCAAGCATTTTTCAAGTATTTTTAAAGTACAAGTAATAATTCGATTAGTAATCAAGGAGTTTAACATACATGAAGATTCTATTTTAATATTGTTCAAATTATACCTTAACATACATTTAATTTGGGAATATGTAAATATGTTGAGTAACATACGTATTTATCATCAATTTTTTATTTTTAAAAAGCTACTGCATTTTATATTGCTTTCTATTTCTTTTCTTTCTGTGTTTCTATCCCTCAACCAGAAACCACAATTCACTTGGTGGCAACTACTTAAATTGCAGGTAAAAACACTTGGAGGGTTTGCATAACTGAAACTTCTAAATAATGTTTAATTAACAAAATTCTATAGATGTAGGAGTTGTAATTTTCTAGAGTTTAAAGAAAGTGAAACAAACATTTATGAATATTTATAGAGTGCTAGCTATGTTATTTAAGTTACAATAACCATATAAAGCATATATTATTGTTATGTTCATTCTCCTACTAGAGATTGTCAGGCTTAAAGAGGCTAAGTAATATGCACAAAGCCATTTAATTAGTAAATGATAGAACTGGAATTTGAACCCATATTTTCTTCGATCTGAACTCTGTTATTTTCTACAACTTAATACTGCATATAACTATTTCAAAAAGCACTTAAATATTTGCTTTTGTATATGATCATGTTTTAAGGTTTCCACTTAAGGCTGAATCATTGTTGGAATTTTGTTGGGCAAATAAAATAAAGTTAAATCTAAAAAATGCAAAATACCTTCTTTTTACACCAATATTGAGTTTTAGTGTGAAATTACAATGCTATAATGAAATGAGTTGGAAGTAGGGGAAAAGATCTACAGCCTTACAGATTCTCTCCTTGCATTTTTTTTCCCTTGTATTTACTCTAGTGTTATTATCATGATGTTCCATAAGTGGATGCCTGTTGAGGGGAATAAAGTTTAAAAGATTCAGTAAGCCAAGCAATATAATGTCCAATCAATTGGAAATGGAGGCTCGTGTAACTCCATTTTACCCTGAAATCCCTCTGCCTATTGACATCAAGTTTCTGATCAGTAGGAAAGAGAAGAATAAGAAACAGAGTGGAGTTCAAAAACAAAGAAACAGAAGTACAATTATATAACTGCCTCAGCATTTTTGCTTCTTTGTGAAGTGTGTGTGTGTGTGTGTGTGTGTGTGTGTGTGTGTTATTTATGCCAATAGCCATCAACAATGGCCCTTCCTTTTCAGAACAGAAACTTATATTTAATTTGGGAAATCACCCTTATCTCATTATTAGTTGTATGATTTGGGTTTGGGACGATACCAACTCCAGCTCCAGGACAGGGTTCTGAGTAGCTTAACATAATAATATATTAATATATTCTACACTCTGCACAATAAGTAATAAATGTATTCCACACCCTGAGCAATAGAGGTTGGTTTAGAAATAGACATGTGACTCAGAGCTAATAAGATAAGAGGAGAAATTTGCTGTGACTTCTAGGAAAGAAACAAGAATTTCTCTTTTATTAGACTTGCATGATATGAACACATGAAGCTTTACACTGCAGCAGCCATCTTGATAAAACAGAGGCCACTAGGGGCACCTGGGTGGCTCAGTCGTTAAGTGTCTGCCTTCGGCTCAGGTCATGATCTCAGGGTCCTGGGACCGAGCCCCGCATCGCGCTCCTTGCTCTGTGGGAAGTCTGCTTCTCTCTCCCCCTCTCCCCCTACTTGTGTTCCCTCTCTGGCTGTCTCTCTCTGTGAAATAAATAAAATCTTAAAAAAAACATACACACACACACACAAAACCAGAGGCCACTAGCCAGCAAAGGGCATACAGAAGACAAATCTGTGATATGCAAAGATCTGTCTCTAACAACCTTGTTTGAACATATGTGTCATACCACAACTGAAGTGAAATCTATCTCTGACATTTTGAGTTATGCATGCTGATATATATATGTTGATTTTTGTTTCAGCCAGTAAGAATAGGGTTATGTCAGTGGGACTTGAAAGTGTACTGACAGCTACAGAGGCAGAGGTCATTGAAATATTTTTACATGTTGGGCTCTCTTCTAGGCTTGCATGATATAGAGAATAGTCTTGATCCTTTCCTTTGTGGAGCTTAGTTTAATAAGGAAGGTGAGATAAGTACATTAACAATTAAACATAATGTCAGCAGTGCTAAGTGGACAGGGGTTATAACCAAGGTGAAACAGAAGCCACGAGGAAGGGCACCAATAGATACAATGGAGTCTAACCTGTGATTTTTTTTTTCAGTCTTTTGGAAAATGTATTTGATCTCTATGACTTTATGAATACAAACCAAATGTTGAATCCTTTTTTTTCCTGTAAGAGCAGTTTTCTTTTATAAGCCATTCCCTTTTCTTGGAAGAAGTGAAAGCTACTTACTCAATCCATGTAACACCAGTTCAATTACTGGGAATTTAAAAGTGATAGCTTCCTCTTTTAGTTAATGCACAATAGTTTTATAAACCAATGATTTTCAAACTTTGCTGCACAATCTAATCAAGTGAAAACTTTTAAAAAATCCTGATGACCACACTATGTCCACAAAACAATAAAATCAGAATCTCTGGGAATGGATCCAGGGCATTACTATAGTTTTATTAATTCCCCAGGTTATTCCAATGTGCAGCCAAGTTTGACAACCAGTGTTACATTTAAGTGCTTCTTAAAATTTTAATGTGCATACAAATAACCTGGGGTTATTGTTAAAATGTGGCTTCTACTTCTGTAGGTCTGGGATGGGGTCTAAGAGTCTGCATTAATAACTATCTCCCACGTGATGTCAATGCTACTTGAGTAGCAAGGTTATAGAACAGTGCTATCCAACAGAAATATGATGCATGTCACATATGCAACTTTCTAGTAGCCACATTAAGAGCATAAATAAAAACAGGTGAAATAAATTTTACTAACACATTTTCTTTAACTAAATATATCAAAAATGTCATCATTTTAAATTTCATTCAATATAAAAATTACTAATAAAATAATTTACACTCTTTTAGACTCAAATCCAGTGGGTATTTCCACTTGTAGCACATCTCAAATTGAACCACTCATATTTCAAGTGACCAACAGCCGCATGGGCCTAGAGGCCACCATATTGGACAACACAGTTAATAGACCACTGGATCCCATAAATCCACATCATGAAAACACCAGACTACATTGCATCAATTTTTTAAGGAAAATTTAAAAGCATGGATTACTTACCAATAAGTTTCCAATTAAAATGACCATCATGTAAAAAGGAATACAACCAAATTGGCCTGCTACCTTAAAGCAATCCCATAAAGTCTCTATCCACTCTCCACAGAGAATCCGAAACACATTCAGGTAGGAGTGGAAGAAGTCATGCATGTGCCAGCGTGGGAGTCGACAGTCTTTGTCTATGTTGCAGACACATACTTCATAACTCATACCAAACAGCGTCAGGCCAAGAACAGCAGAAAAGAATGTGAAGATGAACAACAGCAGGATCAAGTCTTTCAGGGCCACCAAGGAGTTATTAAGAATCTGCATCAGAATCTTAAATGTCAGCCAGTATTTTGCCAACTTGAAAATTCTCAACTAATAGAGCAATGCCAGAAACAACAAAAATAAGAAAAAAACAACAAAAAACCTGGTCACTATTTATTATGATGTACATTTAAAATTTTTATCAGCATTATGCACATACACATACAGTCTTTAGTGTAATACTCAGTTTTAAGTATTATTAATACTAACCACTGAAAATTAATTTTTATACAATTCTTAATACATCATACATATTCTGTATTTTTTACACTAGATCCATACATATCTTCTTCTGTTGATCTGTCAATTTCCATTCAATATTATCTGATTATAACTACTTTAGTTTTATGTTTTAATATCTGGTAGGCCAACTATCCATTCTTTGTTTTGCTTTTCACAACACATATAAATGATATTGAAAAGAGTCTGTTAAGTCCTATTAAATTCCGTTGAAGGTTCTATTATGTATTTTCCTTTAAAGTAACATATCAAAAACCAAACTCAGCAGTCTAGGTTTAGTCTGAATATTTCTCTTCTTTTCACCAGATTTTTTATTTCTATTGATACAGGATAGGATTACCTTAAAATTCTAGTCACCATATTACAGTGAACTTAATCATCTAAAACTGAAACATCATTTTTATATATGTTATACCTTCCCCAACTTTTTCTAGTATATAGTTGGCTTTCTGGACTCAAGAGTAGGGCTTCACATTTATCCATGTAAAACTGAATCATTTGTATTCAGTCCATACTAGCCTTTCAGATACTTTGATACTATCTTTTATCATATATATATATATATATATATATATATATATATATATATATAGGTATTTACCAGTCTTGTTTCATCCATAAATTTGATAGGTACATCTCATATATGTTTATCTTACTGATTAGAAAAGTCTACAGGTGAGGACTTAAGACAGTGTTCTGAAGAATTATTTGGATGAGATCAAATCTACTTAATTGTACTTGACTCCTGCTACATTCCTTCACTTCTTACCAGAATATATTACTTATCAAGTACTTAACATTTCCATACACACTCTTCTAATAACATTATTTCCTTGGCTAGTTTTCTAATTCTTACTACCACTCTACATTACAAACATATACTAATTCTTAATAATTTTCATAATAATATTCCCCTGGTCTGACTGGTTTTTTATAAAGTTTTCTAACTCTACATTTAGAAATACCTGATTCCAGTTCCTTAGTTATACACTGGCATTCAGCTTCTGGGACTCCACATTATCCTGTTCCAGGGACAGAGCTGACGGTAACCCTGGTCCTGCTTCCTAAAACTAGACCGTGAATTTGCTACATATGTGAATTATTTCCTTTGAGGCTTTGGTCAAATGATAGCATTGGAAAATGCTTATTCTTCCTGGCACTTTCTAAGCTCTTTACATAAAAATTATTTCATTTATTACTCCAAATGTCCCAATGGGATAGGCATTACTATTTTCCCCATGTTGTGTCTGAGGAAGTGGAGATAAATTTTCATAAAATAAAATTTAGATCTTGGATTCTACTTACCACCCTGAATGTTCGAAAAAGAGCCATTCCATGAATATTTGCTAGATAAAGCTCTGCTAAACCATGGAACACAATCAGGCTATCAAAAATGTTCCAACCCACTTGAAAATACCCGTATGGATGCATTGCAATTATTTTCAAAATCATTTCTGTTGTGAAAATTCCAATAAAAACCTAAACAAAAACAAAACACAGATGAGAATATGCTTCCAATTACACTCTCAGAAACCTCATACACAAAAGCTATAACTTTTCACTGACACATTCTTCACAGTTCCTCTGTCCAAGATCTGGTTAGTTTTGGATTCTGTATTATAAGGATAGACTCAAACATTTTTAATTTAACAATCTAACATCAAACATTGTATACAAAATCCTTAATTATTAAATAAAAACTATCCTGAAAGACAACAAAAGAATATTTAAAGAAGAAAATCTTTTCATTTCCTTTCGGGATATGAAATACATGATAAGATATTTAATGTTTTAAAGTGTAAAAGAATTTAAAAAGTACATATGTGAACCAGGAAAAAAAAACAAAGTAAGCCTATGAACACTGTCTCTTGAAAACTATACTGGCAGAAATGACTAAATTGTTGTATTAGTACCAAGTAAATGTATAATTCAAAACGGGTAACAGTTTGGCAATTTATACTAATACCAAGCAACAAACAACAACCACCATAAAAGCAAAGAAAATTAAACATTGTATATTTTCTTGAATGTGACTTATTTTTAAACTCACAGAAATCTGTTTTGCTTTTTGCATTGTATTGATAAAAAAAGGATAAGTTCCCATCTAAGGCAAAGATAGGTGGCTAGAGCAGACAGGGCAGGTACGGTTGTAGTCAGGATTCGGAATTTAGGTGTCAGTGAGGAACTTGTATTTGTTATTTCACCTCTGCCTTGCTCTGATCTATGGAGCTATGGTACCAAGAGAGGATATGTTTGGGAAGGGACAGGAAATAAATAATATTTCCACTTAACCTAACCGCCAAGCAACTGACTAGAATCTCAGACTTAAATGGCAGAATTTTAAACTTTAGCTACAAACCTATCCGATGATAAGAACACCTACAAACAAAGCAGAGCTGGGGGTGGTTGGTTGTGGAAGTATGAACATAATACTTCATCTGATATGCATATAATGCATTTGTAACATACTTGAGTTATAAAATATAATAATGGGGATTATGATTACTGAAGAAAAGTTGAAATCGCAAATGAAAATAGTGTACAAGAGCCTTACCAGGTTTCCAATGCTGAGAATGTTGTTGGTTTCTTCACTCATTGGATAACATTCCAAGGTCAAAAAACCTATGTTTAGAATTATGCATACAGTAAGGGCAAGATCAGTAAATGGGTCCATTATAATCATATGGATGAGCTCTTTCAATTTTAACCAACAGGGAGAACAATTCCAGATCAAGAAAGTTTTAGCAAATCTATACCAACACAATGGGCATCTCTTCCTGGATTTTTCAGGTTCTGAAATGAAGGAATAAAAAAGTTAAATATTAGCAAATTGTTTAAGTTCTAACTGATAAAATATTTGGCTTTTGCATGCAAAGAAATGTTTAAAACTAGACTTCTGATTTGGAATTAGCAAATAGAAATATTTTGTACTAATAAAAATCAGAGCAAAGCAAATTTCCTCTATTTTGTTCATGCTTGCTGAGTTAGGCAAATGAAATAAGACAAACCGTGTATTAGAAGCAAAACATAGGAGTTTCTCTCAAGAAAACAAATATGGAATAAAGTTGAGAGTATTATGATTTATAATTTCCAGATTTTTATGCTTTACAAAGTAATACCTTTTAATATTGCCCATGATAATGAGTTACTGGTTACATATAAAAAAGCAGACAGTACAGAAAGGATCTTAATGTATTACTGTTATATTATCCAACCTCTATTTTTAGTTATAAGTTAATACTTCTTTGTTGCTTTCAATGTTAAAGAAAATTTCTTAGCACTCTTTGGTGAGTGCTAAGAATGTCTAAAATACCAATGTCTAAAATACCATATGTATGGAATTACTCATTTTAATATTCCTTTCTTTCCTTTCCAATGTCTAAAATATCATGTGTATGGAATTGCTCATTTTAATATTCTTATGTTAGTCCTTAAATTTTTGTTATCATCTAAAATTCTAAAGAAATTGCAGGATTCCTTTAAAGTGAATCTTATGAATAGTACCTTTCATAGTGTCTAAAATTTTTTTACTTTACCTTCCTCATGTCTGATAGCAGCAGTGGCATCATCCAACATATTCAAAGAAGAGATCATAGAAGTTGGTGATCTTTTCTTCATTTCTATTTGTGTGGTCTTGGTCTAAAAAGAAATTAGATGAGTCCAGTGCTGGCTTCTTCCCTTTGTAGATACAAGACTAGAACTATAAGAAGGTTTATAACCTTCTTTAAAATGCTGATTCTTTAGCTCCAGAAATCTTTTTGGGTTTCATCTTTTGCTACTCTTTACACTATAGGCAGTATTAAACTGATATAGGATCATTTGTGTAATGAATGTGTATAACTTGCAACTCAACAAAATCATTTCATACTATGAGGTCAACTATAAAAGGAGGAAATCAGAAAATATTGGTTTTATTACTCATATTTGACAAACCATTCAATGTATACTTTAGGATTATTGCAAAATATCCAGTTGGCAAACATGCTACTGAATAATAGTATTTCTCAAACACCTTAAATTTTTCCTTGAGGGTATTTTATAACTTCGAAAAAAACTATCTTGATAAAATCAAAATTATTTGGTTTTGTGATAATGAAATAATCCTGAATAGTATGTAAAAGAATGGATTTAAAGGAGTTGTTATGTAAGATAATTCCATAAAGGAATTACTTCTTTCTGTCATGTCTCTTGAGTAATGGTTTTAAGATATTCTGTTTTGCAGATATGGTTACACAGAGTTCCAAAGAAGTCCTGCATTAGAAACACATTCTTAGGGTTTGATGTAGATATTACAACTTCTATACCATCATAGTTATCACAAATTGAGTTCAGATGTTTCTAGTGACCAAGTATAAAATTTATATTTGAATTTAAACTCTAAGAAACTGACAATAGTGGGACACCTGGGTGGCTCAGTCAGTTAAGTGTCCAACTCTTGATTTTGGCTCAAGTCATGATCTCAGGGTCATTAGATCGAGCCCTGTATTGGGCTCTGCACTGGGTGTGGAGCCTGCTTAAGATTCTCTCTATCCCTCTCCCTCTGCCCCTCCCCCCTCCATGTGTGCGTATGTGTGAGTGTGTGTGCGCATGCGAAAGAAAAAAACTGACAATGGGTAGATAATATTACACCACAGGGTTTCCAACAGATTTTACATTTGGCATACAAGAGAATGATATTTGTATGTTTGTTAACTTGGTAAATAGGTGTGGCTAAATAGGTGAAATAAATAGTAAATAAATTTGAATAGGCAAGGCTGCTCTGGAACAGAGATAAATGGCATGGGGGTGCTGCTTCACCAACACTAAAGGGATTAGTGGTCGAGGCTCAATGATAACTGATACCCAGCACACCCTGGTTGGCAGGTTCTGCTGTGGTCTTTCTGAAGTGGCATAATAGATATCAAGGAATCATCATATTTATCTCATTCAGTATCTGTCAAGTTCCCTCTAACGTCATAAATACTAAAGTCAGAGGAGGTAAAAAACCAACTCTATTCTATACTGATTCCATCATGAAAATGACAGATTCTTCAGGTGTACAGATCTCTGTTCTCTAATTATTATTTTTTTTTATTGAAAAAGTAAGCTAAAAACTCAGGATGTGAGGTTAATTTATTTACCTTAACTAAACTTACTCCAGAAAGTATTTTTTAACTGACTTACAACGTTACCTAAAATATGTTATAATTTATACAATTTCAAATTTCCATGAGTCAAAAACCAACAGAAGCATAATTGTTCTGTTATTAAGGTCTAACAGGGATTTCCCAGGTGTATCTTCATAAAGATGATACTTGGTGATATACTGAATAATACCCTCTACTAGTCCTAATATAAAGGAATTGCCTCTCCTAGAGATGTTTCTAATAATGACAATGTCTGATGGAATCATCCCAAGAAGGAATTTAGTAAAGATGATCATCTGTGTGGAGTGGGTAGAGTGAGGAGAGTGACAATGTTATTGTTGATGTAGTCACATTTAATTCTCTACTTATTTGGCTTGAACTGTGGATATATTTTAGAATATAAAATGAATAAATTACATACCAGTCTAGTAATATAGTTACCTAAATGGAGCTCTTAAAAATATTGAATGAATGCCCACAAGTTGGCCAACTACTAAGGAAAGGACCATTTTATAATGCAAATTAAGAAGATCGTGACTCAGTAATCTCCTGTTTGGAAGTTTAAGAGCTAATAAGGGCATATCCAAAGTTAAAATTAGACTGGAAAAAGGACCTAGGATTCTTGTTCTCACAACTGGTTTAAATTTTCTGTAGAGAGGAGGTATAAATAAGAAAGAATCCAGTCATATTTCTAGCATTTAGCAATGAGTACCTGAAGTATTCATCCTGGACTCAGATTTGTTCTTTCTACTGCAGCTACACTGGCCTTTTTAATCCTGATTCACTCTGTTCCTTCCCCCTACTTGGCATGGACTCATTATTTAGATCTCAGTTCAAGCGTCAGTTTCTCAGAAAACCCTTTTATTACTCAGGAAAATCCTTTATTATAGGCTCTCAAAACATCATGTTTCTCACTTTTATAGCACTTGCCATGGTTTCATTTATTTATTTATTTTTTTAGTAGAGAATAATACAGTGAATCACCAAGTACCCAATATCCAGGCTTAAAAATTAATAACATTATACCCTTCATTTCTCATGTATTACTCACCCTACTTTATTTAAAATATTTCAGGAAAAATATTTCAAATATCATATTATTCTCAGAATAAACTTTGTAAGACACATAATCACAGTAATAGGATCACAATCAGAAAATCAGTAATTCCTTAATATTATCCAATACTCAGACCATGCTCCATTTTCTTTCATTGCTCAGAAACTTTCTATTTTATTTTATTTGCTCCAATCGAATACAAAAAAGATCCCCATACTGTATTTTGTTCACAGGTCTACTGATTATCTTGTGACTTTATTTCTTCTATATGATTTATTTGTTGATGATAATGGATCACTTATAACTGTAGAATTTTCCACATTCTTGATTTGGCAAATTGTGTCCTTTTAGTGTAATTTAATGTGTTCTTCTTTTTCTTATAGCCTCTAGAAAAAGACAGATCTAGAGGCTTACTAGAATTAGCGCAGATTATGGCAAGAATATATTGTATGTGGTGTTTTATGTCTCCTGTTTCATAACATCAGGAAACACATAATGTCTGGTAGTCGGAGAGGTACAATTTTGTGTTTATGATAATTTTATGCTCTATCTCTACATTAGGCCATTAGCTTCATGAAAATAGATACTATATTTGTATTTATTAACATTTTAAAATCTCCAATGCTTAGTATAATGCCTATCATAGAGTATATTGTCAATAACATCTTATTTAATTAGGTAGATGAGCCATAAGGATGCCATTTTAGATGGGCCAATACTTTTGAAAATACTTATATTCCTACAATTGTATAGATATGATTCTCTTCTCGAGGTTTGGACAGCGACTGGCAATTTTTAAGAAAGTTTCATCTGCCACCTGTGTATTTGATGGAATAAAATAGTGAAAAAAGAAATAAAGTGTTGAGAAATCAGATACCAATAATTACAAGTCAAACTTTGCAACTGGAACTCCTCAATAAAGACAAAATTTGAGGATTCATGAAGATGCTTATCATATGTGTGGAACATAGTCGACACTCAATAAATATTATACACTATTATTACTATTATCATTATTATTATTTTAATTGCCCCTAAAAGGGCGATTTAGTCAAAGACCTAAGAGTTTTATGTTGATGGAGTAGTCTCCATTATGTACTGCTGTGCCTTCTTGTGTTTCCTATAATTAGCCATTTACATTTTTTTCAGTTGCTCAGTATACTCTAAGCACTGCCAAATGCTTTACAAGAATTTATTTCACTTGGGGCACCTGGGTGGCTCAGTTGTTAAGCGTCTGCCTTCGGCTCAGGTCATGATCCCAGGGTCCTGGGATCGAGCCCCGCATTGGACTCCCTGCTGCGTGGGAAGCCTGCTTCTCCCTCTCCCACTCCCCCTGCTTGTGTTCCCTCTCTCACTGTGTTTCTCTCTCTGTCAAATAAATAAATAAATAATCTTTAAAAAAAGAATTTATTTCATTTGAATCTCACATCAACCTATGAGACAGATTCTACAATTATATACATCTTGCGGATAAAGAAGACGAAGTTCAGAAAGGTTAACAGACTTGGCAAATATCATACATCTATCAAGTGGCTAAAATAGACTGAAATCTATATTTATCTGACTGCAAAACTGTGCTTTTAGCCAATATGATCTACTGCTTTGCTACAATGTGAGAATATGAAGCATCTAAGTAATCTCTCAGTAATTCCAACATCAGAATTAGAATCTGATTAGTCTTAAATCAGATAAGTCACCTAAAGGGTCCTCAATATGTGCCATTATAAATTCTTCTCTTTCCCGTATTTTCTTAAGTATAAATAAAAAATGGAAAAAAAGTAAATCTTGTGAAATGACCTTCACTCTTACTTCCCCAAAAAAGGTTTTCATGACAAAATATTCTAGTACTCTTCCAGGAAAAGAAATCCTTTACAATTGAAAGATTTTAATTAAAACCAGAAAGTCTTCATGTGATCCAAAGCAGCCAAATGAATGGAGATATTAATAAATTGGGAAAAAATTCAAGTTCTTCCTAAGCAGAGTTAATAGGGCATCTCATCTTGGGATAAGAGAAGTATTGTGTTCTTGGATATATTTGTGTGTAGCCCTTGACATTTGAAATACCACTTCAAAATAAATTACACATTCAACATATCATTCAGACCATAATCATTCCATCAGAAGGACCCCACACTCATTTCTAGAGACAGAAATCTTTTGTAATTTTTTCTGTGACTTACTCATGGGTGGTATAATGGCTATATTCAATAGCTTTTTTTATACATGTTTTCTTCATACTGTCTATAATTGCTTCTTGTTTCAATGGTATGCATGTTATGAACCATGTAGATACAGCATCTATCAACAGATACTAGATGATTGGTATAATCCTACGTCATGTTATTCAGTTCCCACGTTTTTAGTAGAATTACTTTTCTAGAGCTTCTTCATTGATGATGACTTAAAAAAGTTTTATATGTAGGGAAGTTAACTTTTTCCCCCTTTTGACCCAGAAGTTACCTTTGATATTAATGAACATCTTAGCCAGCCTTACTATGCGTTCCACTTAGTGCCTGAGTGTATCTTGGCTCTTTACCTTCCCCATCTCTTTTTATCCTCTTCCATATGACAGGGTCTCAGTATAGCTTCTTTCTATCCTTTGTCTGCTCCCTTAGTCTGTCATTTTTCCATCGAGTTTGCTTCTTTTTTCCAGTGTAAACAATCTTTATGAGCAGGTGTTGAAAATGCAAAATAGTAACAAATCTAGAGTGGAATGGAAAAGGAGGCAGGGCATGGCTCCCTCTCCCAAGTGAAGTCCTGTAACTAGGCCACTCCAGTCAAGGAACACTCAACTTGACTGTGGCCACTTTGGGCCCAGCACCCTCCAAAGACCAAGATCCTAGGCAAGAGGGTTCTTTACAACACAGGGGAAGGGAGCAACACCTGGAACAGGCAGGGGCTGTAACCTACCCTAGGCCACTTGGCTCCTGCCCACCATACACCTCTACAGCTCCAGGTAGGGGTATTAGGAGACTGGGCTAAACCTATTCCTCCCCCAGCTAAGAAGGAAGTATGAGATTGCCAGGTCCTACTGAATATAAGAAAGCTACTTCTGGTTGCTTTCCTGGGTCCTCTTCCTTAATACACTTATGGCACAATTTTGATTTTTTAAAAATAATTTCTACAACTTCTTTAATGTTACTTCTATCAATACTTTTAAGATTCATAGATTGAATCTTTTGCTATGAGGGTAAAAACCTGAAAATAAACTCAAAAAACAACACTAAAATAATTGAAAATTAGAGTAAAACTTTACTAAGTTTTACTAATCATGGATTTAATTATTGCATGGATAAATAATTCCTTACATAAAGATGCATAGTGCATTTCTTCTCGAAAGAGCTAGAAAGACAGTAAGTGCATTTGTTTGCTCTTTTTACAACTTCAGTATTATACTTTAAATCCATGCTTTCAGTACTTCACGATTTCTAAATTATGGAAGGCATTATCACTTTTGAGTTGAATACTGAAATTTTTCAGTTAATTCTGATGTACTATCTGAAGCAAGTTTGGGAATTAATAAACTAAACCTGCATTAAAAGAAGTCAAGTTTGGGAAAACTAGTATATCCATCATTTATCATCAGTAGTAATACACACTTTGGAACAAAAAATTGTCTGTCTTAAAGAAATATTTAAAGATGTTGATCACTCTTAACAGTGCACTGAGGAAATAATGTTGAGTAGCAAAAGTGAGCCCACTTATCAAGATCCCCGTTGATCTTCTTACCATGTACAACACAGATACTGAGCACCAAGTAGAAAGCAATATACTCCGAAGAGAGAAAATAACTCAAATGCTGTGATTCTGTGAAGTACTAAGAAAAATTTATACCTCAGCTGCTTCGTCTCCTTCTTGAAGTGCTTTTAAAGTCTGCTGAAATTTTAGCTCAATCTTCTTAGCTTTTTCGGCAGCTTTCTGCTTTTCTTCTTCATAGGACATAGCAAGTATGCCCAAGAACAAACTTGCTATGTAAAAAGCAAACCAAAAGCTTATCACAACAAAAAATATCATGTAGACCTTCCCAGAAGCATAAAGGATCTAAGGAGAGTTGGAAAACAAGACAAAAGAGGAAAACATTATTTTTCTTCCTGTAATCTCCTATTTTAAAATGAAAAAAATGAACTTTTATTATTAAAATAATTTAGTTGTAAGTGGAATGTAATCACAGGACAGTTTTACTGGCTCTACCTGAAGAAATAAGAGGAAAGTTCTTCAATTTTAGATATATATGTAAGGTACAAAATGCATGATACAAAACCAAAGAAAGAATTCAGTTAGGCATCTGGCTTTTAGGTCTTCACTAACAGAGAAAACATATTGAAAGGAAAACATTGTCATTTCTCAATTAAGAAAGCTGGACAGTCCAAAGTAAAGACTATTTCCTTTAGGGGTGCCTGGGTGGCTCAGTCGTTAAGCGTCTGCCTTCGGCTCAGGTCATGGTCCCAGGATCCTGGGATCGAGCCCCACATCGGGCTCCCTGCTCCGCGGGAAGCCTGCTTCTCCCTCTCCCACTCCCCCTGCCTGTGTTCCCTCTCTCGCTGTGTCTCTCTCTGTCAAATAAATAAAATCTTAAAAAATAAAAATAAAAAAGAGTATTTCCTTTACAGTAAAATCTTTAAATATATGAAGCTTAGCAAAAGTCAGAGAACGAATATTTAGAGATTAGTTTCTTCTTATTATTACTTTATGAAAACATCATAACAAGGTACAAAATTAGATCTATTCAAAGAGGTGGGAAACAGGAAAATTTTTCTGTCAGAATACCTGCTTTGGTGAAGGATATTTAGACAAATCACATGGGAAAGTCATATAATTCACTTATTGCAGTCATTTATGGATAGAAAAAAAACCAAGATTTTAGATTTCAAAACTGAGCACGGACTAGCTTTTATTTCATAATAATTACCTAAGATAGATGAGAGAATTTAAAAATTTTAAAAATTCTAAGTAATTTATACAATCCACTATATAAGTAATATTGGCCACTGATTTATCATTAATTAAAAGTATATAAACAAGGGCGCCTGGGTGGCTCAGATGGTAAGCGTCTGCCTTCAGCTCAGGTCATGATCCCAGGGTCCTGGGATCGAGTCCTGCATCGGGCTCCCTGCCCCTTGGGAGCCTGCTTCTCCCTCTGCCTCTCTCTCTCTCTCTCTCTGTCTCTGTCTCTCATTAATAAATAAATAAAATCTTTAAAAAAATAAATAAAAGTATATAAACAAAATCTAAAAAATACAGATGAGACTAGTGTTAATTTTTAAGTATCCACTTGAATCAATAGATAAGTATTATTTACAGAAAATATTATATTGATACAACAAAGTTAAAAATGTTTACAGATTAGTAAGTTCTAACATTCAATCAAAAATAATTTCTTATTAATATATGTATACTTATCTTGAAAAGTATTTTTAATAAACCTTATTTCCCCAAAGAGTCACCTATTTAGGATCTGGTTAACTATTTTTCCCACTGAACTAGCTATCATCTACAGTAGTACATTCAAGAGTTAGTAATAGATATTATGGGATATACTGCCCGCCATGCACATTAATAAATACTTTGCTTATTATTTCATTAATTCTGGCAGAACATTTATGTGGTATTTACTATTATTTCTTATATGCAGAAGAAAGATGAAAATTAGGCAAAATGACATGTCGAAGATCTCACAACTATGGAGAAAGGCCTGAATCCAAAACTTTTGCTTTTCCTACTATATGAAGCTGGTGGAGGATAAAAGAATACACTTTTATGATGATGGAAAAGTATACACATTCTGGTTCTAGTATATTTTAGTTTAAAATTGGGGTAATTATGGCATCAAAGCCTAGGTTTGTTATGAAAATCAAGTGAAGCAGTGCATGTGAAGATGCACTTAATCTATGGCAAATGCAGTTAAGGCTAACTATTATTAAACATAACATTGTGTTTATGTCCATGAGGACTGGCACTTTGTTTTGTTCATTTCTGTACCCATGGTGTATCAAAGAGTATTTGGATCAAATAAATATTTGATGAATGAGTAGAGAATTGTATTCTCTAAAACATAAGCTACATTCTTTGGGAATAATTGCTGACTTTCCCTAGCCATAGTCAGTTCAGTGTGGGGCAATGCTGAGAGCACAAATCCAATCCAAATCAAAGCAGACCTTCTCTACACTGGTCAATAACAAGAGTACAATACTGATGAAAGTCCTATGTGGACTCCACCAGGGTACTCCCATACTGATTTTTCATTTCACTACTAGTGGGAAAGGATTTCCTTTAGACCAATTCTAACAAGAAAATTAGCTAACATACTTTGAGGGCTGTAACCAAAAAACAAAACATTACATAAAGTGATACAATTTATAAATATTCACTTATATTTTGTTTATTAAAATTTCATTAAGAATTTCTATGTGTTTGATGCTGAGAACTCAAAAATTAAAATGAGATAAAAAAACTTCTTCTCAGGTAGCATATCTCCAGTGGGAGAAATTACTGAACAAGAAATTAAAATAACCACACTTAGGGACGCCTGGGTGGCTCAGTCAGTTAGGCGTCTGACTCTTGATTTCAGCTCAGGTCATGACCTCAGGCTTGTGGGTTCAAGTCTTGTGTGAGCTTCCATGCTGGGCATGGTGCCTCCTCAGGATTCTCTCTCTCACTGTCCTTCCCCTTCTCCTCCCGTGTGCATGCGTGAGTGCATGCTCTCACTTTCTCTCTCTCTCTCTCTTTCAAAAATAAACCAATAAAATAAAATAACTACAATTAGAGACAATTATACAGTGCCATGGTATTCTGGTGTAGGACTTGCCTAGCCATGAAAGGAGCGTTTGGGGAAAAGCTCAAGATTTCTTCTGGGTTTGAGGTATGAATTTGAGGTATGAGACTGAAGATAGAAACTTGAATTTAGGGGACAACATACATTGAAACAAAAAATTATGGGAAAAAGCTCACTTAGGAAACCGCAAAGTTTTTCTATACTTAAATAACGCAGAGAGTGAGTATATATTGGAATATCATTAGAAAATACATCTGGAGAACTATGCAGAAACTAGATCTTAAAGGGCACTATAAACCATGCATTTGGACTTTGAACTTCATCCCATAGGAATGCAGAAACCTCTGAAGGATTTTTAGAAGTAGGATAACATGATAAGATTATTTTAGAAATAAGTCCCTAGTGTTGCGGAGGAGGCATTGATACTTGTCAAAGTTTGCAAAATAACCATATAAATAAATACTCGCCTTATAAAATTAGAAAAATATAGTTTGCATTTTAAAAAGTCATTTTAATATTTTCATGTATTTCTTTTATTAGAAATATAATTGTACTGCATGTCTGTGTAGTTTACTTGATTTTCACTTAATAACATGCCATGAACCTTTGTGCTAAAAGTCCTATCATTATTAATGGCCTGTACAAGTCATTACACACACACACACACACACACACACACACACACACCATGATTTATCTATCTAGTCATAAAAAGTATAGAGCGTTCTCCTTCAACTGTACATACTTTGGAAACTTAAGGTAATTTATTTTATCTAATATACTTTGATATTAACTATGCTGCTAAACTAACATTGCATATTCCACCGTGATGAAACTTCTCTCAGAAAAACCAAATCACCATTCTAATGTGTATTATATCTTTCTGAGAAACTATGGCACATAAATCATCAGTTATGAAGAGAGACTCTCAGAATTTGATTTCAAATCTCACAACGGCAAACTTTCTGTTATAATCAGAGCGTGATTAAATATTACAGGGGAATGAGAAGAAATAGAAGAGTTGAAGTGAAATACACATTGTAGGCATTGAATAAACAATTTCTTAATACATGGTAATCTCACAGGTTCAAATTTTTTGACAGAAGAATTAGTACTTGCCAATGCTCTTTCCTTAGTTAATATCAAATGTGTGATAGCATAGAGCCCGGCAGTGATCTCTAGAAGATACATGTGTTGTAACTTGGGAGAGTTTACCCAACCTCTCTGATCTTAGTGTCTTCACATAAAAAGCATATATAGTTTGGTCTTGCAGGATTGTTTCAAAGATTAAATGAGATATACATCAGGGCACAGACTTGGGCCCAGTGTTAGCATACAGTTTGACATTCAGTAATTCTGATTCCCTTTTCTTCTGTCCTCAAATTCTTCTCCCCATAGAAATTTAATAAACCATGTTACATTCGACCATTATTTTAGAAGGGAGGAGCGTGGCACCATTTTTATGTGCACTGCAGATTCTCTCCGTTCTTACCTGATGATAAAGTGCTTCAGGGTAATCCTGTGTCATTAACCGAAACAGGGCAAGTAAGGCCCAGCCAAAAGTGTCAAAATTTGTGAAGCCATAATCAGGATTTGTGCCAGCTTTCACACACACATATCCTTCAGGACACTGACTAAAGAAAACAAAGGAAAGAAAACCTGCTTACTCTTAGGTAACTTTCAGATTATGGCCAAATCATAAATACAGAATACCCACCCTTTTGAATAGTAAAGAGCTCTTTCTTCCACAGGAATTAGTCTAAACAAAGCCCAGTGAAAAAGCAGCCAATGAGGTAGATTTTAAGTTAATATAAGTGAACAGTGGTAACTAATCTAGAAGGAAAAAGGGCCTCACAAATGGTTTTTTGCCAAGCCTTGTTAAAGATTTCTTTGCTACACAGTATCCAAGTGAAAGCATACGTGATGGGAAATAACAGTCATAAAATGAAGCTGCAGTCCTGGAGAGTTTAATTTTCAAATGCTCTCACCTCAAGCCCTTGGATCCCATTTTTTAAGGGTGAGAAAACACTTATCACATTGATAATTTATAAGCAGCACTTGCACTTTGGTAGAAAGATCAGATTAAAGATTTATCTCATTTCCTTTCGTGGACTCTTCATACTTTTATCTTCTGGGGGCTTGAGTATTGTGATTGGTTATTACAGTGGTGGCCAAATAAATCATGCTTCCCTCTATCCACACTCTTGTGTAGTTTCTGCCAATGTTATTCTGGCCATGTGACTTGTTTTGGACTTTTGTTAATAGTTAACAAACGTGATGCAAAGAGAGGTTTCAAATGTCCTTGTGCATTGAGGCTTGTGAAATTGCTGACCCACAGAATCTGAACAAATACATTTTCTTCCTGTCTTAAGGCACTAACTTTTGGGATTGTTTACCATGCAGCAAGGTATGATGCCTACAGGTGAAACATTGCATGACTTTCTCTTTTGATCTTTGAAATACATCCCTGTGATTCTGATTATCCACGATCAGATAATTCCAACAAACATCTCAGGTCATATTTGAGTTTCGGATGTCCATGAAAAGGGTTAGCTGGAGTGTGATGTGGCAGACACAGTGAGATGGGTTCACAATAACGACTTGAGAACAGAATGGAAGCCCACTGCCGGGCAGCGTAGAACAAGAGACAAAATGTCTAAATCAAATGAATATATAAACTACATTAACTCACGCTCCTCTACCCCCATATGACTTTTGTTAATTTGGGTCCCAGAGCCTAAGAAGGAGCGGAGTCTATAGTGGGCATCAAATCATTTCCATCTGAGGAAAGTCACATAAAGCATTACGGGAATGCTAGTACGGCTGAGAAGCACTGTATTTCTACTTTCTTTTCTCTTCATTTGAAATTATAGGACAGTAAGACTTGAGAGTTTTGTCATACCACTGAAGAATTATTTATAAGTACAATTTTAAGAGCAATAAAAGTTTTATTAATGTAAATTATAGTCATAAAAGATATATAAGCTATAAAAATAAGTGAAATAACAGCGTATCTTTCCTATTTCTTCTCTTCAAAGGCTTCTGGGCCAAGAAAAGTTTATATTATCTTTCTTGATAATTCCCACTAGCTCTGGGGTGCACAGAAAACAAAAAATCAGACCTTTATTAAGTCCCAGCCTTGCCATTTGCTAACCTCATGACCTTGAATAAGTCATGTAAGTAGTCAGTTTATTGCTTTTTCCTATAAAATCAGGGTAATAGTATTCCATGGTGTATGCTTCTCAGCATGGTTTTAATGATAAAATGAGATAATGTAATCAAATGAGAAACATCAGCCAAAGCAATAATCTTTCAATAAATACTATGGATCCATGATACTAGCTTGATACAAGAACACTAACCCCACTTACCCAGCATCTGTTCTGTTACCACAAAGAAGAGCATATCTTTCTCCTTCCAAATAATAAAAGTTTTCTGTTTCTGAAAAAAGGAAAGAAATTATATTCTATTATCTAATTCTGAGTGAAGAGCATATCTGATATCCATTTAGATCTGCATAGAAAATGAACATCTCTCTCGATAGTGAAAAGGGAGGAACATACAGCTCACCCCCTTTTTTTTTTTTATCTACAAGATTATCCCAGCATGTGATGCACAGGCCAAAAGATGTCTGGCAATCCACCTACTTCACTGCCCCAAAAGTGACAAACCCCAGCATAAAAAGAGGAGAATCACTTTCAAAATTAGAGTTCTGGAAAATGAATACTAACCAGCCAGGTATGACCAGAACCCTGAAGGAAAAATTCCCAAGACTAAAGTGTTTGAAAGCTGAGGACCTTTTCTCTTTATTTTGTTTTTTAAGATTATTTATTTATTTATTTATTTGACAGAGAGATAAAGAGAGAGCACAAGTAGTCACAGCGGCAGGCAGAGGGAGAGGGAGAAGCAGGCTCACGGAGCAGGGAGCCCGATGCAAGGCTCGATCCAAGGAGCCTGGGATCATGACCTGAGCCGAAGGCAGACGATTAACCGACTGAGCCACCCAGGCGCCCTGAGGACCTTTTCTTCCAAGGGTTTATTCCTAATGATCTTCCTTAACAGAAGACCATTTTTCTGTCTCTAGGTTTAAATGCCATCCTCCTATTTTCGAAGCTTATTTTTCTCCATTGAGCATCCAGTGCCAGTTACTCACCCTGATGTCACCTAATTCCCACCACAATCCCAACTAATCTGAATCATAGCCCATAGAATTTATTCGGGTATCCTTATCTGCTGTCATTCAAAATGTAAATTGTGTATTTACAGATATGAGCTACCAGGGTTGGGAACATGCATGCTTAGGAGCATTGATTTTAGGTTCTGAATTCAAATCACAGAGATCCAACACATGAGATCAGTCCTGAATGTGTGTGTGTATGTATAAAATTGTATACATATACATATGTACATACACACACACAAAACTGAATTACTCTAGTCTCAAATAATGTCACTTTAACTTGTTACAGAAAATAATTTTAGAAGAAGTTTTAAATTATAGTTAGGAACAATTGATCAGATCTTTTAAGTGGCAGTCAAAACTAAATGAAATTTGACATTACTAGAAGAGGGCACTCCCAAATACTCTTCTAAATTTAAGGACTCTGACATGGCAATTCGGTTAAATAATATTTTACAAATATAATATTTTCAGCAGGTCCTAACAGATTTTAAGAGGAAATGGAATGACTAGAATTGAACAAATTTTAAAGTGGTAATCTTTAAAAAGTGATTTCTTTATAATATAAATTATGCTTTAACTAAGATGAAAAGAACCTGGACTTTGTTTAGCAATACAATGAAGTAGTAAAAATTGTTTATTTTTTATATAATTTGTATATTTTTGTTATAACCAAAGAAACCAAAGAGTATTTCAACTGGAATCTAAGATTTAACGTCTATTTTCTGTTGCCCTCACCACTAGAATCAAGAACATGAAATAGACACATATAATAAGGAAACATTTCACATACTCACATACCAAAAATTTGTATTATTTGCATCATAATGATATTAAGGGGTAAACTAAAGAGTAAAATTCATTAAGATTTGTTTTGGAACTTATTATATCCAAATACAAGTAAAATTAATGTAAGGGGACTACATAAGATTTATCAACAATTTAAATTATTCGTTTAAAATATACTTTTATATTTTTCTAAATACTGTCAGAGGACCTGATAGTAGTATGCTAGAACATTTACTGAATTTCTCTGAACGTCCATTTTTCTGTTTGTAACAGGGGTCATTCACTTCTCTGCAGGATTGTGGTGAAGATATATGATCAGGCATGTGTATTACTTATATATAGATTACTTATATATAGGAGCTAAGCAATATTTATTCTGGCATTATTACTATTTGCCTAAAGTATGTTTATTATTTACCAAAGGATAACTCAAAACATTTAAAATGAACAGCAGTAACTGAACTCCAACAACAGTAGGAATTTCTATAATGTAGTCTATTTTTTATTTATAAGGTCATTTTAAAATTTCTAATGAAAATGCAAATAAGACTTTGGTCATATTTTAAAGGATGAAATTTGCGAAATTTAGCAATTTCAAACTTAGGTTTCCCTTACTGAACTGTCTGAAGATTGGAATTTTGCAATTCTGATAAATGAAACTGATCCAAATCAGCACAGGTTTCCCCCACTATCAGAAAGTAGAGCCTTCCTAATGAAAACTTTTGTGAACGGAAATGGCCTAAAGCAAAGAAGCAATTACCATTAGCTTATAGGGAAAAATTTGTGCGCATCCCCAGGACCCAAACATAACCTCTCTTCAGCTTTTTTGATACGTTAGGACACATCTTGCTAACAGATGCACAAAATAAATTGAGATAAAGCATAGGTGCTCACAGACACAATTCAAAGCTATGGCAGCTTGATGCTGGGAGGCTGGGTGTGGTTCCAGGGGAAGGAGCTTTGGTCCTGCCGCTCTCCCTAATGCTACCTTTATGCATGCTACCTTTATGATGGCTTGCTGCAAAACAAAAGCTGAATGCTATTTTTACTTCTAGCCTTTATCATAAAAGTGAAAATCATCTTCAGATTTCCTTTGGTTAGAGAAAACAGGTACTCCTGTAGGTCTTTAGTAAAAGCTAAGTGGTAACATGTGAAATTTCAAAAAGCAGGGGCTATGTGTACTTGAGTACAGGTA
The DNA here is from genome assembly GCF_037043125.1 of Eumetopias jubatus. Classification (NCBI taxonomy): domain Eukaryota; kingdom Metazoa; phylum Chordata; class Mammalia; order Carnivora; family Otariidae; genus Eumetopias; species Eumetopias jubatus. The sequence goes on along the minus strand of NW_028274809.1, from coordinate 65,358,073 downwards.
CAGCATTTACAAGAAGTTCATTCTGAAGTTGAGTGTTCAACACTTCTGTGAAGGCTGCTTGGTCGCTAAGAAAAATTTTAACTTTTTTGACATAGATGGCAAGTGAGTCTTACCTCGGATATAATATGGATTTTCAGTTCTGTTGTGCAGGGTTGCAGTTTCATTTTCCTGTGGCCATCGCAAACACTTATGCTTCAGGTTGCCCATGAAGAGCCCCATCCCAATTAGAGAAAATACACTCAGAAAAAACAGAGTTAGGGAAATGACACCAGTAAGTTTCTTCAAGCAGTGGATGAGGATCCCTACGAAAGACTTCACACCTAAAAAGAGAAAGGTTTGTTTTTGATAAAGTAAGATATCGTAGTAAAGCAGCTGTTAGCACAATTCCTCCATGGAAATGCATACTGCATTGAGATCAACAGCTTTGTATTTCATAATCTAAATCATCCATTATCTAGATCTAATAAGTAAAATGAGTAAAAAATTAAATAAATAAAAATCTGAACTTTAAGGTTTCTATATTATTGCTAGCTTATTACATCTGTGAAAATAATTCAGGCACAAATTTTAAAATTAATTATTTGTTTTTCTTTACTATAAAGAACAAGGCTTTTTTCTTGGTTACTGCTTTTCATACCAACCACCACTGTTTATAAACATAAGTGTAGAGTTATAAAATAGGTTGCAAATGTTGTTGAACCAAGAAATGGTTTGAAATAACAGTATTCTATACTATTCTTTCATTAACTTTTTAAGAATTCAACTTTTGGAGCTAATTAAATAAAACATGAACAAATTTGAATTAAGAATGAGAATAACACACCATTGTGATATCTATAGACTGTATTTACATTAGAACACTTACTAATTGAGAAATTCAGCCTTAAAACTGGCTTTATTTAAGGAACTCATTTTTCTATTTATTAAATAAAACCTGTTCAAGAAACCCTTATGTACTGCTGGTGGGAATGTAAATTGGTGCAGCCATTGTAGAAAACAGGATAGAGGTTCCTCAAAAAATTAAAAATAGAACTACTATAAAATCCAGTAATTACACTGCTGGGTATTTATCCAAAGAAAGGACGAATCCAGAAATATATATGCACCCCTGTGTTAGTTGCAGCATTATTTACAACAGCCAAGATATGGAAGCAACTTATGTGTCCACTCATAGATGAATGGATAAAGAGATGTCATTTACATATATAATGGGATATGATTCAGCCATAAAAAAGAATAAGATTTTGCCATTTGTGACAACGTGGATGGATCTAGAGTATATTGTGCTAAGTGAAATAAGTCAGACAGAAAGAAAATGCCATAGGGGCGCCTGGGTGGCTCAGTTGTTAAGCGTCTGCCTTCAGCTCAGGTCATGGTCCCAGGGTCCCGGGATCGAGCCCCGCATCGGACTCCGTGCTCCGCAGGAAGCCTGCTTCTCCCTTTCCCATTCCCCCTGCTTGTGTTCCCTCTCTCGCTGTGTCTCTCTCTGTCAAATAAATAAATAAAATCTTCAAAAAAAAAAAGAAAGAAAATGCCATATAATTTCACTTTATATGTGGAATCTAAAAAAATAAACCAAATGAACAAATAAGAAGAGCATAAACGGAGTCATATATACAAAGAACAGACGGGTGGTTGTCAAAGGGGAGGCGGTGGGGGACATGGACAAAATGGGTGAAGGGGAGTGGGAGGTACAGACTTCCAGTTATGGAATGACTAAGTCACGGGATGAAAGGCACAGCATGGGGGGTGCAGTCAGTGGTGTTGTAAGAGCCTTTTATAGTGAGAGTGGTAGCTACACTTGAGGTGAGCGTGGCATAACAGACTGGTAGAATTACCACACTGTACACCTAAAATTAATGTAACATTGTGTGTCAACTGCACTTCAATTTTTTTCAAAAGCTCAATTCTGTAAACAAAGAAACAAAAAACAAAAATAATGTAATTGTACTTCATAGATAAAACCAGTATTAACCTTCCTTCCTCCCTCCCTCCCTCTGTTCCTTACTTTCTCCCTTCCTTTCTTCTCTTGTTTCCTTTGCTCTCTTGTTATTTGTTGGTCTGTTTATATTTAGGATCCTAATAACTGTTCAGCTTAACAATGGATAAGAATGTACTAGCTCTGTGATATTATCAATATTACTATGCTTCTGTTTTATCTTTAAAATGTGGCTAATAATACCTGTTTCATATATTATTGTGAGAACTGGAAGTCTATTTTTTTTTTTTTTTGAGTTTTTAACTTTGTAGGGCCCAAACTCACAATCATGAGATCAAGAACTGTGGTGAGATCAAGAGTCAGAGGTTTAACTGACTGAGCCACCCAGGTGCCCTGAAAATCTATTTTTTAGTGACCTCTTCAGATGATTGGATTTCTTGAGTGTATTAGGATAAGGTAGAAATAAAGTTATTCCTGTGGTTAAAGAAATGTGATATCTAGATTAAATATACAATTTTAATTGCTACCATACGGAAATACTTGTTTATAGCTTATTTTTGCCACTTAGAGTTGTACTATTAATTTTATTTTGCTATATGCAAGCCTTTTTTTAAAGTGTTATATTAGAAATAGAATTTCTGATCATAATATATGTAAGTATTAATACATTTATGTTCAATTTGTTTTTAAGAGATGTTGAACCAATGTATAAACCAAATATATAAATACATAGTCAAGCCTTCACTAAAACTGGGGTGTTTAAAAAAATCTTTGCCAATTTATTAAAAGAAAAATGGGATCACTTTGCTTTAATGTAATTTCTGTGATTACTATAACGAACTTGCCAAAATATGTATTTTTAAAATTTTTTAAATTTTATTATGTTATGTTAATCACCATATATTACATCATTAGTTTTTGATGTAGTGTTCCACGATTCATTGTTTGCATATAACACCCAGTGCTCCATTCAGTACGTGCCCTCTTTAATACCCATCAAAATATGTATATTTTATATGTATTTTTCATTTGGCAACTGTCATGAGGTCTTTGTATATTTTCTTTTTTTAATTGAATTAACATACAGTGTTTATATTAGTTTATTATAATTGTTCAATTTGTGTATTTTGCATTACATATTATTTTTCATGATTTACAGGAAAGGTAACATTCAAATCCTTATCATGGCTTGTCAGGAAACATAAATTCATGCAAAAGGGGAGCAGAGGTGACTTGGATGAATATGCCTGATTTATTTTCATTTTATTTTTAAAGATTTTATTTATTTATTTGACAGAGAGGGAGACAGCGAGAGAGGGAACACAAGCATGGGGAGCTGGAGAGGGAGAAGCAGGTTCCCCGCTGAGCAGGGAGCCTGATGTGGGGCTTGATCCCAGGATGGTGGGATCATGACCTGAGCTGAAGGCAGATGCTGAATTCATCCAAATTAATTTAGGTTTTAATGTTAAAAATCACTAGATTTTTACAATTTTGGCATCTATTTCAAAGTTTTCTGAAACACAAAATATGTTTCTATTTAGGCATGTCTGTTATTACTTCGGATTTATAATATTCGCATTCTGTTTTACACATCACTAACAACAGTTAATTTGAAATTCATTCTGTGTTGAAATGATTTCAGAGTTCACTGTGATTACTTCTGGTATTAAATCTTCCCATTGTTGAATATTTTGTTTTCATACCAGTTATTCAGGAAAGATACATATATAAAATTTCAGAACTCTTGCATGACTGAGAATATCTTCCTATCAGCTTCACATATGGATGACAGACAGGTATAGAATACTGGTGTCATAACCTTCCTGTTTACACTTCCTCCAAACTCTGAAACTACACTGCCTATTCATGTTCAATATTATCAAGAGGTCTAAAAATAACTTTTCCATAGGCAATTTTTCATTGCTTTTTTGCTTATAGGATTTTTATAATACTTTTATTTTTTAGAAGTTTAAAATTAAAAAATGTTATAATGTCTAAGTATATCTTTTAATTTTTTTGTCTACTATAAAAATGAACCTTTTCCATTTGTGAGAAAAATCTCAAGTTAAAATTTTTTTTTAAATTTTTTAGTGTATTTTTGAATAATTTGTCTTTTACATTTATTCTGGTCTCATTTTTAGGGTCACCAACTATCCATAAAATAGAACTTAGGTTTCTTTTTCATTAACCCATCCATTTTTGGTTCTGCTGTATTGATATAGAATTTCCCTCATTTTTCTTTACACAAGTGGTTTTGTTTTACCATACCATAATACTGTACAGATAATACCATATTTTAATGCTTCTATTACCATCAAATAGTCACCAAGGGTATTCTAATTTTTAAAAAGATTTATGTACTTATTTTCGAAAGAAAAAGAGAGAGCAGGAGTGGGAGGGGCAGAGGGAGAGAGAGAATCTCAAATAGACTTCCCGCTGAGTACAGAAACCATGACCCACAGCTCACGACCTGAGCCGAAGCCAAGAGTAGGACTCTTAACTGACTGTGCCACCTAGGTGCCCTGGGTATTATAATTTTTATCACCTTTTTGTCTGATAGGTGTTTTTGTCTATTTTATTATATCATTTTCATCTTTCGCTTGAGTCTAGGTTTTCCTCTGAAGGCACTACAAAAGGGGCGCCTGGGTGGCTCAATCAGTCAAGCATGGACTCTTGGTTTCTGCTCAGGTCATGATCTCAGGGTTGTGGGATCAAGCCCCGTGTGGAGCTCGGTGCAGAGTCTGCATGAGATTCTTTTCCCCTCTGCTCCTCCCTGCCTGTGTCGTCTCTTTAAATAAATAAATAAATAAATAAATAAATTAAATAAATAAATAAATAAAAATCTTGAAGGCACTACAGAAAAGATGACTTCTTATGCTTGCCCCTATTCCTTAGGGCATATTTTTTAAAGAAAGAAGAGGATTATTTTTATTTTCTTTAATAGTATGTTTCCCTTTTGGTACTGCAAAGTACTTTCATATGCTCTAAATTGCTGGTATGTCCATTGATTATTTTCTCCCTTGAGAAAAGAGCAATTTCTATCAGGCTGTGTGTTTCCAACTCCACTAAGACATGTTCTTCTTGTATTAACTTGGATTCACCTGATTTGTTCTATAATCTTCACATCTGAGCCTAAGATAAAGACACAGGTGATACAATTTTATCTTCTAGTAATTTGTGGAGAGTAGTAAGGGAGGTAGAACTGTGGGAATTCCTACCACCGCAACTCTTCCCACTGGCGCTTTCTTCACTGGGTTTGGTGAAGCTGCCATACACAGACCATTGTTGTTATACAGCTTTATTGAGCTATAATTCATAAATCATACAATTCACACATTTAATGTGTACAATTCAGTGCTTTAATATATCCACAGGGCTATGTACCATCCTTCATCCAATCTTTTTACTGTTTTGCCTAGGCTAGACTCCAAGTACATAGTATGTATATATCTGGCCTTCTTCATGGTGTTGTAGTGGACAAAAATTTCCTGTAGATCTCATTTCTGGAATTATCACATTTACCTCTGGGTTTACTGGCCCACCTATTTCATGCTTCTGACTCAGCATCCAAAACACTGAGTGTAGTGCTTTCATATCGGATTGTTTTTAATCCATTCTTAACACAAATTAGAAGATGTTCGTGGGCTTCTCTAGGATACCTTCAGGAATGGGAACTGTAAATTAGTCTTCAGCATCTTCTAGCAGTGTGGTCACAACTCTACCTTATTCAGCAGAACCTCCTTTAACTCTGTGGCATGTGGAATGCACCCTATCCAAGCACTCAGAGCAAAATGGAATTTCTCTTATTTTATATTACTTTGTTCATTTCAACTGGTTTTTAGATGCAGTGAAGAAAAGAAGGTATATTAGGTATCTGTCTAGATTGCTATCTCTCTCAGAAGTCTAAGAACAATTTTATAAGTTCATATTTAAGATGGAAGGATAAATAAGAAAAAATAGAATATAATATATTTTGATTAATCTCTATATTTTATGATTAAGTATTGAACCCATCTCAAATAAATAACAGTCAAATGTGATTATTATTTTTTTTTTTTTGCTTTCCTGGAGTGACTGAAATAAACTTATAGATCAGATAATTCACTGACTTCAAAGATGAAACATTGTTCAATTTAGTATTTCTCCAAGCAGTTACAGGGGAGTTCAAGAGAATACAGGGTAGTACATAAATCAAAATGAAGACAAGAGCTAAATGCCATTTCTTACCTTGGTTTAGGGGAATAATTTTCAAAATTCTCAAATTTCTTGAAATTCTAAATATTGTAATGGAGTCGAGAGCTAAGTATCTTGTTATATGCCTGTGGAATTAAATTAAGAGTTATTTAGAAGTCATACTGAGCCTATGCTACTTATCACTGACTTTTTATACTATTTAAACTTATTTTTAAAACCACATATCCAAACTTTTCCCTTGCTCTCATTGTTCCATTTTGCAAATACTTGCCTTATTGATTGGAAGACAAAGATTTTTACAGGGCAAGGTAGCCAGGTAAATATTAATCCACAAATCATGACAGTTTATAAAAGCTTGACACTGTGATTAGTCATAATTCCATACCAGGTACCCCATATTACGTTCATAAATATTTTGTTCTTTAATCACTGAAGAGGTAGTTAAAATAGGAAAAGTCTATAGTTTTTTAAGGAATGAGATTTAAGTACTTAAGCTTCTGATGATGATCATGATGAGTATGATCATGATGGTAATGACGACGGTGATGATAGCCAAAGGCAGTGTGTATAGTGGTTAAGGGCACAGCCTGTAGCCAGAGTGCTTATGTAGAAATCCAGGCTCCCAAGTTACTAGCAGTGTGACATGGAAAAATTACTGATTCTTCTTGCCTCAGTTTCTTCAAAATTAAAGTGGGGATAATAATTCCTAATTCTGAGGCTTTTGTGGGGATTAAACAAGCTCATACATGTAAAGTGCATAGCTTAGCACCTGGCACACGGGGCTAGTCGTAGCTGTGTTAGCTAAGTATTATCTACCAGCACTGGCAACAGCAAAATAATGGTAGGAATCAAAGTAGTAGTGATAATAATTTCAATGATATTAGCTACTATTTTTTATTGCTTACAACATGGCAGACACTGATTATGTGCTTTATGAAGTCTATTTGTTGTTTTAAAAAATCAACCCCAAACTTAAAAATGAATATCATTTTAAATTATATTCAACAGGAGTTTGGTGCCAGTGATCATTTCCTTAGCCATAAAACTGAGCACACTAAATAGAATCATTGAAAAAATACCCATGTAAATCATGAGAATTTAATGTAACACTCTCGAAAATGTGTGTGGGTGTGTTTAAGATATTTTGTTCTGATATCTAGTGTTTACTGGTCTTAAGCAATGTAGCTAAATAAAATGTAGGTTGGAGACGAAATCAAACATGTTAGGATCTTCTTGTAAGTCTCCAAGAGATTTTCTATGCACTGAAAATAATCACTTACAATCCCAAAATTCAACCTCTGTTGTTTTGCTTTACATAGAAAACAGATAATATCCCATTCCTTTCATTTTTATTGCATATTCTGAGAGCTAGTTCAGTTGGAGCTGCCTGAGAGTCATTATGGCTATGGCTATGATTTATGAAATATTTTTTGTTCACAGAATTTTTGCAAGTAGAAAACTTTGTAAATCTTGATGTTTCTTTATGAAAAGTATTTACTTAGCAAGGTATTAAGCTGTTTGTAATTTGAAGAAATACTCACTCAAACAAAGTTACACTGAAATCGAGCCAGTTCCATGGATCACCAAAGAAATAAAATGGTTCTACCCAGATGCCTCTTGCAATTAGTTTTATAAGTATTTCAAATGTGTAAATTCCAAGCAAAGTATTCCTGCAGAAAATTTTTCATATAAATGTTAAAAATGAGAATAATGTATTGTCAGCTCCGAAATAATAGGTCTATGGTAACCGTTTGGCAACCAACCAACCAACCAACCAATCCACCAACCAACTAGACAACAAAAAGTCTATGCTCCTTGAACCACAGGCTAAGGCTTTTAGGGTGGGCTATGTCTTACAGCATCAACCATGAAATTTGACTATCAATTTTTTTCAACAAGCCCTAGCTAGAGTTATAATCTTTACATATGTATTTTGGTAAATAATGAAAATACAAAATACCAAATTTATTCCACATTAGAAATCACACAATAATTAACTGAATTACAAGAGTATGAAAGAACTAATTTTCTTATATGGATATATAAGAATTTTGTGGTGAATCAGTTTTATATTTACCTTCCAAAATTAACTAGTTTTAAGAATTGAATAAAAGCTTAGGAGGTAGCATCAAGAAAGGCTTCTTCTTGGGGCACCTGGGTGGCTCAGTCGGTTAAGGATCTGTCTTTGGCTCAGGTCAAGATCCTAGGGTCCTGGAATGGAGCCCCACGTCGGGCTCCCTGCTCAGCAGGAAAGTCTACTTCTCCACTTCTCCACTTCTCTGCCCCCAACCCCCGCTCATGCTCACCCTCTCTCTCAAATAAATAAATTAAATTAAAAAAAAAAGAGAAAGGCTTCTTCTCTAGAACTTTTAATGGGCCTTTCCCTCATTGCGTTCTAATGCAAGCCAAACTATTCACATCACTCAAGAAAGAAAAGAGAAATAGAACAGAAAGGAAGCAATAGAAATAACTTTCTTAGAATGGAAAGGAATAAATGTTATTTGAGTTTAAAGCAAATCAGGTGTGGAATGGCAATAGTAAAGAAAATCTGTAAATAGTAAAGAAAATCTTTTTTTTTTGTCAGTGTTCTAACAAAGCTATTTGCCACTCTCCAGGCACTGAAATAATATATTAATCATTACTAATTAACTTTACAATAAAACCTCATTTGTATGATAGATAGACATAAACATATAGCTAAGTGTTCAAACACTTATATCATGTTGACTTAACATGTTGGGAAATAGCAGCATTTAAAGTCCAACTAAGAATAATGAAAGGGCAGAAAAACATTAAAATTTATTAACTGATATATGTGTGTATTTGGTTTTACTTGGAAAATTCATTAGTTGTGCTATATGTATAAAGATTATATTATGCACAATGAGTTTACATTACAATGAATATTATATATTAAAGATAAATAGTAAATTGTAAAATGTTAAATATGTAGTATATAATGTACTATAATGCAGTATGTTAAATATAAGATATAATCATATATGAGATAATGTATAATAAAATTATTTGGCTTACTGTAATATTGGGCCCCATTTTGGCATCTCAGTCACGGACATAAATATGCAGTCAATCAGGACACTAATTAAAATGAATAGTCGGAAAAAGGTAGGTTACAGTCAAGGAATAATGGATAAAAATAATATTGGAAATATGTGTTTCTATAACGTGTTTATATGTATATACATGAGATAAAATAGCTTTTTAAATGTCAAAAAGAATACTATTCATATTCAAAATCAAGGAGGATTAAGATTTGTTAATATTTACTACTGTTGTGTGTACTTGAAAATAATTTTTAAATGTATTTTCAAATATGGAACACTTGGTGCTGTTATAATCCAGTTTCCAATATGACCTAAAATGAGATATCAATTCAAAAGAGAAAAAGACTGCAGCAATATTTGAATAGAATAGTTGCATTCATTATTAGTACAGTCTAAAGCCAATAGAAAAGGATATGGATGTAGCAAAATCTTAATAGCTGTTCTTCTAGTTGAATTGAAAGGAGAAAATGTACACCACGTAGCACTGAATCTGAAGATTGTTCTGCTTTTATTTAATACCATGAAAGTCTGTAAAATGAAAAAAGAACATCAAGTAAAATTACAAGTAGGAACTATAATCTCATCCATTATGCAACATATTGCCAATGATCATTTCAGTTGTGAATTCTAACAGTTACACTTTTCTTATATTTTGATATTGTTTTACAGACTAAGTCAGATGGAAAGATTTCTTCTTTTAAACATTTTCACTGATATTTAGGATTACCTGCCACTTTTTTTTTTTGTCAGTGTTTTAACAAAGCTATTTGCCACTCTCCAGTCCTCAAGTCTTCCTGCAGAACCAATGTAATAGGAAGAAATCATTATCGTAAAGGCTCATGAAGATGCATTTAAAGAAACTCAAATTTAATGAATATAAAAAAAGGTTAATTTATTTCAAAGCAAATAGGGCATGCAATTACAATAGTAAAAATGACCCAATTCACTAAGATATTTTATTAATCACTAGTAAGTATCTATGGTATAAAACCCCACTTGTATGTTATCATTGACATAAACATACCTAAAGCAGAGAGTTACATCATGTAAAACTAATATACTGGGATATAGAAGCATTAAATCCAGAAATAATGAAAGATCAGAAATATCCTAAAACTGAGTTATATATGTCTATGTGTGCATATATATGTGTGTGTATCTATTATAGATACACGTGAAAGTGTCTACATATGTGTGTATGTCTTTGTGTGTGTGTGCATATATATCACATATACACTTTTACTATATATACATATCCATTTGGAAAATTCATTTATGATGGAGTGAGTAAAAATACATTATACATAATTATATTATACCCATATAATATAGTATATAATATATAGTATACAATGTAATATGATACAATATAATATACCAAATGATATATATAAATATAATCTATTACATACTTAAGTATCATATTGTATGTTATATATAATTATATATTAGAGGTATCTATGGTGACTGTATATTGGCATTTATATTTGTGCCTATATATATAAATATATTGGTGAAGACAAATATATATGCATTGATATTTTATGAATACATGTTCTAAATGGAAACCAACTGTGTTATAATTCTCCTCAATAAAACACTTTCCAATATACAATCTGTGGACATTTTGGCATGTATTGTAGTTATTTTCCCTCTTTCAGTTTCAAAAGCAAAGACAAAATAAAAGGGCCCCCCAAAATCTGATTATTTAAAATGTGCTTTCTGTTATTTTCCAGAACAATCTCAAAATTCATACAAGAGGTAATATATGTGTGGGGCACTGGGGTGGTGCAGTTGGTTAAGCATCTGACTCTTGATCTTGGCTCAGGTCCTGATCTCAGGGTTGTGAGATTAAGCCCAGGGTCAGGCTCTGCACTCAGCATGGAGTCTGCTTAAGACTCTCTCTGCTCCTCCCCCACACACTCTTGCACTGTCTCTCTCTCTCTCTGTCTCTCTCTCTCTCTCTCTCTCTCTCTGAAATAAATAAATAAATAATAAAAAAAGAGGTAATATATGTGCAATCAACTAGCTTATGTTGTTGTGAAGGAATGAGTAATTCCAGACACAACAATTTTCCAATTAATGTTTAAGTGCTGAAACTATTTAATTTTAGGATTATTTATTGGTATACCATCCTTAACAGAATAAACTGAATGTAATTCACATTTTTAATACTTTGTGTCATTATTAATAATAACACTTTTTATACAAACTATCCTTATAATTTTTGGCTTGTTTTATTTTTCAAAATCCTTAGTTTTATCTTCAGTAACAAACTTAGATCTGCCTACCATATCTATATACACTAAAAAGAACTTAGAACTCTGCCAGAGTAGAGTTACTTCTAAGGTTATTATGTTAAGTCAACTGTTAGGACTTAAGCATAGCAAAAGTGAAAGCAGAGATAATTGAGATGAAGTTACATTTTCACTAAAATGTTCTGAAGATTTTACAGATGTTTTATAGCTAATGTTACATAATGCCCATGGAAGCTATGAGAGATACTGGAGTCTTTGTTAATATATACATTTACAATGTCAATATTCTTCCACCATGCAAAATATTTGAAAGAGTTGTGTTTATGCAAAATCATCACTTTGCCTTCCATCCAGAGACTTTGGTTCAATTCCATTTTGCCCATTTAGTAATATCACTGAATGCTTTACAAGAATATCAAATTACATTTGTCCACAACAGAACTAATCCTCCTATCCCCCAAGCTTAATCTTTTTTAGAATTATTTCAGTTTTTTTAAGTAGCAAGTACCATTATTCCAGGCTGGAAATTTTGGCATTATTAGTCTGTCTTCAAATCCTGTTGTTTCTTCTCAGGTTTGTTACATTTTTCCCTCCTCTGAAACCTTCCTATAATCCAGGCCTCTTGACTTCAGGCTTGGATTACCCTATTTCCTATATCATCTTTCTGACCCTATTTCTGTTATGTAATATTAATTTAGAAGTCTTCAGATTAAACTTACTTAAACATTGCATTCATCACATCAGTTCTTAGGCCATCACATTAAATCCATGTTGACATCTTCATTTCCTCATTCCTTTATTTCCCACAACTTGCAATAGGGGTTGAGTTCTATCATCACCCTGTTTCTTCCCTATTCCAATTAATATCACGATCTTCCCTTTGCACTGTTAAAATGTGATGTGCTCTCCAAGCTGTAATTCAAATTCTTTTTCTTAAGGAGGACTCTTCCAGCTTTGTCAGCCCACACAGATCTTTGCCTTTATTAAGCATGATTATTCTTATTTTTATCATTTTTGTGCTTGTTTTTGGATTGTTCAAATATTTAGTTGGCTCCTCAAGTCATTCCAGGGATAAGACAGGATGTGAATATATGAATTAGTAAAAATGGTAAATAAAATATAGATTGGTTTTATTTTCCCAACTACTGAACAAGCTTATTCAGTTGAACATTTAAAATTGTTGTACATATTACAAAAATTTTATATTATAGTTATTTTAAAATCAATAACCTTAAGTAGCCAATCATCATGCTCCCATAAAACAAGTTATTTACATTAGGGCATAACAGTATAACCTATTAAAAGTAGAGTAACTCCAAACAAACTAACCCACCAGGCAAGCAATCAGTTTTGATAAAAATCCCAAGTATTTGAGAAATTTCTTATCCAGTTTTCTATAACTTAAAATAACTCTTTGACTTATTCTTCATTCTTTTTAAATCCTATATAAATTACACTTTTTTGCACATCTGAAAAAAATAATGAAAATATAGTCACAATAAGTTCAATTAATCCTTACATTTTTATTCTTATAGTATGGGTCCGCATCTTCCAAGGGCTCCAACAGCATTCCTCGAGGGAGATTCCCATAAACAAATGGAAGCTCTTTTCCAACTTCCAAGTCAGTGTTTGGCTTTAAATCTCTTTGTTTCTCACTGTGCTTTTTAGCAATGTGCTGTTTCATAAGTTCAAGAGACTCTCTGGTGAAGGGGACAAGGCCCTTTGGTTCTGGGGAAGCCATTTCCAATTTTGTACCTGCAAGAAATGTATTTTCTTCAGTTCTATATAAAATTTGGGTATATAAAGATAAATTTTAAATTGCAAATGTTTAGGATATAATTAAAAGAGAACAGCAAACTGAATACATGTATTCAAAGAAAATTCCTCAGTTTTTTAGATATACGAGTTGTTAAACTAGGTTTTGTTGTACTTGATATTATACTTGTTTGTTAAGTTCATGAGTGACCAATCCCACTTCATTTACTCATCCACTGAATTCTCTTTGTTTTACTGAAATCTTCTTTTCAGTTTCTCCCTCATAATAAAAGAGTTCTAAAGCTCTAGAGATTTTGGGGGACCAATCCTAATTATTTCTCTCTCAGCTATATTTAACCATTAACTAAACTTTTCTTCTTTAAACTCATTTTCATTGGCTTTAGGCCCATTCTTCTGTGTCTCCTCTTACAGCTCTGATCACTTCCTTCACTCAGTTCTTTCTCCCCAATTTTAATTTTGATATCCTTTAAAATTCTGCCTTTCTTTTCTGTTATATCCATGTTTTTGGTGAATACATAGGCAAACACTGAATTTCAATTCTGTACATGGATATTTACCAAGTCCATTTCCCAAAACACTCTCTTCCCCTCAATTATCCATGTGACCAATTACACCAATAATAGCAATTTAACAAGTAAAAACAAAATTCATTGTTTTCCTGAATGACTAGAATTGTTCTTTAACCTTTTAGCCATAGTAAAAACAAACACAAATACACAAACTTAATATCTTGAAAATTATTCGTGACATTTTTGTTTGTCATCAATTCCTCTGCACAAAGTAATTTTCTTACAATTATTTCAATTATATATTTAAATATTATCCATTGTTTACATATCTATGTCAAGGTAGACATCTTTATAATTCTATATCTGGATTGTGCTAGTAGTCTCTACAAGTTTCTCTCAGTTCTAAGTCTTTACCTATTTCAAGTCATCCTAAAGGCCAATGAAGTTAGTTTTCATTAAATATAATTTCATGCATCAATTCCCCAGTCATGAACTTTATTTTATTCTCTCACATAAAAATATGTTCTTTTGCTGATTTTCTCCATCCTATTTCCTGTTGAACACACCTCACATATCACACTTTATTGAGGGAAGTCAAAATGCTTTGAATCAATACAATTTATAAATATAAGCTACAGATAACTGATGTTTGCTCTTACATAGAAAATCTTCCTTTAAAACACTTAATAAGCCTTCAAAATTGTATTCCTTACATGGAATTCCTTAAATACATATTAAATAGTTTCTTAATGACTCATGGTTATAGACTAATATAAACAAAAAAAAAATCTTGAACTTTGGAATCAAATAGACCTACATTCAAATCCTAAATTCTGTCATTAATGTACTTAGTGCTCTCAGTAAAATTACTTAATGTTCTTGAACCTGTCAGGCATAAAATTGGGATTCCTTCTCAGGCTAAAGAAAGATAAAATAGAATAATATGGGTGAAAATGCCTCGTACAGTGATTGGCACACAATAGGTGGGAAGTAAATATGAATTTTCAATTCTGGTAACATTTTGTATCTTAGAATAACGGGCCAAAACTAATAGAATAAGATATAGCAGGAATACATGTGAGGTTTTGAAATTTGAACCAAAATAACCTATCTGTACAAGTGCAATAGATAAGTTTTTGCAGAGAAAACTGCCAAGGGATTTTACTTAATAATAATTGCAATATAAATCAATACCGGTTTGTGTCTGTCAAAAAAACCTAATATAACTTTTGTCTGTTTTGAAGGAAGATGGAGGAGGCAGTCTTTATTGTGCTGCATTCCATAACCACACCCAAGAGGCCTGTATGTAAACTGAAGGGTCTTCAAATGGGATCAGAATGTTGATTAAACTCAAATCACACCATCTATAGACCAGTTAAAAGAATGAAGGCTATGTTTGTTGAAAGCAGAAAAGACTCAAGTGGAACATTATTGATTCCAAGTATCTCAATGATTCTCACATAGGAGAGAAATTAGATTCAAGTATTATTAAAAAAAAAGAAAAGATAAACTAGGATCATTGAGCTGAAGCAGAATACATTTGGCTTAAAATAATAAACTATTTTTTAAATAGCTGTCAAGACATAGAATAGGACGATTTGGACATTAATCCTTCCCGGTAACTAGCAATATGAAAGCATGCACTTCTTGACAGTTGGGTAGAATAATTTAAATGGGTCCAAATATTGATTGGTTGCAACCTTATAATTTTAGAACTTTCCGACCTTAAAATCTTTGGAATGAATTTTCAGAGTATCACATGACCTAAAAGTCTGGGCTAACTATTAGCTAAATTGAACCTATGCAGCACTGAATTAACAAAATCAAAAGCATCTTTTTTCTTTTCGGATTACAATAAAAGTGCTTCTTATTTCTTATATTTTTAGGATCCACTGTAACTGCTAACAAATATTATTAAGCTTGTATATGTAAAGGATATTGTCCCTAAAAGTAGATACAAAGGGAGGTTCAAATTTATTGCAAAGACACTGTTATTAATGAAAATATTTTCGAACACTTTCCATTGAAACCTCAAAATTAAATTTGCAAGCCAGCCTTTTTTTTAAGCTTTTTTATTAAAGTAATCTCTATGCCCAACATTGGGCTTGAACTCACAACCCCAAGATCAAGAGCTGCACACTCCACTGACTGAGCCAGCCAGGTGCCCCTGCAAGCCAGTCTTCTTATTCCATTGTACCGATATAATCTTTTTTTTTCCAGTTATCACCTCATACATAGCAAAATAATCTTTGATTCCTTATTCTGTCATCTACTAGCTATGAGACCTTGATAACGTAGCCTGTCATACTTTCTTCATATGTAAACTTTGGGATCCCTTATGTATCTCACAAGGTCATAAATATTAAACCAGACCGTATACAGAAAGCCTGGGCCACAGTACTGACTTTGCCAATGTTAATTCTCTCTCCCAACTCAGTCAGTTATCCCAGAAGCCATCTCTAGTAATGATTTTAAGGTTGAGTGAAACCTGGGGTTTCATTCTGGGTTGTTGGCTAGGTGAATGAATGGACAGTGGGCATTCTCTTCTATGGTATGACAAAGAAAGGCAAGCATTTATCAAATGGAACTGGCTTGCATCCGACTTTTAGATGGCTAAGTGCAGACTTTAAATTATTGATCATTACATCATAATTCAGTGAAAGCATTTCTGTGGGGAATTTATAAAATATGGTCAGGCACTATGCTTTCCAGTGAGTGATCTTAATATAATGCTAAAGCCTGAAAAATATAGGAAGATTAATAGTTAATCTGTCCATTAGAGTGTCTTTCTAAAAAACTGAATAGCTAAAGTAAGCTTTTGGCAAAAATTGTATCAAAGTCAACTCAGACTTGGCTTCTAACAAGTTCCAGTTGTACTGATATTTTATATTGTTGATTAAAAAGCAAGCCAATTCTCTTGGACATCAGTTCAAAGTAGCCCATCCAGCATCAATATGGGGAAAAGAGATGCATTCTTTTGAAAAATATCCTCCTTAAAACAAATTTCAAACATATGAAGATAAGTTAATATTTGTCATAATAATAATGGCAATTTCACTTATAGTTACAATTACTGAGTGACTACCATTTGAGAGGCACTGAACTAGATGTTTTTAGTTCTATGATCTCATAGTCTCACATATCCTTGTGGTCACCATTCTACCAGTGAGGGAGCAGAGATTGATGAGTTTCATGATTTCTCCATCACTGTATAGTTAGTTAGGTGCCAAAGGGAGATGCTAACTCAGGTATGTCTAAATCTAAATTTGGGTATCTTTAAACTATACCACAAAAGTGCTTATAAGCTATAAATTTTCAGACAAGGGTAAACAATGGATACCTCAGTATAGCTACCTTAGAGATATCCAAAAACCAATGGGCTTACTGGGATAATTTGTTTCACTGAGTAACTGACCAGTTGATGTCATGTGAGACTGTCTGGAAATTTTCTTTTTTGTAAATGTTAAAGTCAAATATTTTGTAAAATTTTGTAAAATTGAAGGTGAGCTAGCATAGTGGATGTTAATTTGGAAGGGAGGAGGTGCTGCCTAGCATGGTGATCTTCTACATAGATTTAGGAAATTTGTTACTGTACGAATTATGGTGGGAGACCTCCTACAACAGAAGTGGAAAGAACCAGATAATGTAGATAATGACTTTTCCAGGGTCTCACAGATCTAAGGAATGACGACATGACCTTGCCAAGTCAATCAAATGCATCAGCTCAAGATTTCTAATTTTGATTTAATGACACAAAATAAAAGAGGCAGTAGAGAATCCTTTTTTTGTAAGAGAGGCAGAAATTTCAGCAGAAACTTTCAGCAGTCTTGGGGGTGAGAGTAGCAAAAGAGGCAGTAGCAGTGACCAGTGCTATATTTTTGGTTGTCTGAGCAGAGGCATTCCAATGCCCACTGGCCTGGTTCGACCTTATGATGTTGGCTGTGATCTTGGCTATGATTTAGTATACTCTGCCTATGCCCCCTCCCCCTATTTTCTTTTGTAGATACCCAGATTTAGTATTACTGAGATTAAGTTTTAATCTATCATGTGAATTTATTTTCCCCAGACTAATTTTGTTATTGTCATTAAGCATAATTTGAAATATTAGTATAATATAGAATCTACATAAAGACTAAATAGTTTGCTTCAAACAAGAATGGAAAAATAGAGGTTATTAAATAACTGATACAAGGAAGTTCATGGAAAATGTTTTTTCCCCCATTATTTTCACAATTAGGGTGAGGATTCTCTTTCTGTTAGTTATTTTAAATCAAATTTAGAACTTACTTTCCATAAAGCTTCTGGAGCATGAAAGAGTATGCAAATGAATTTGGTTTTCTTTACAGGCATTTTGAAGTTCAGGCATTCTCTTCCTTCTAGTTATGCTGATGGTGTGGGTTTTGTGTAGTTTGTTTTTCTTTTATCCTGTATTATTTGTGGAGTATATAAGTGGAAATTCAGAATTGGGCAGTGTTCATTATCCTTGTTCCATATACTTCCTATAGCCAAATAAAACTTAGATGGTTCAGTGATTTAAATGAAAAATAAATTAAAAAAAATCTAACCAATGAGGGGTGCCTGGGTGTCTTAAGGGTCTGCCTTTGGCTCAGGTCATGGTCCCAGGGTCTTGGGATCAAGCCCCACATCGGGCTCCCTGCTCGGCAGAGAGCCTGCTTCTCCCTCTCCCACTCCCCCTGCTTGTGTTCCCTCTTTAGCTGTGTCTCTATCTGTCAAATAAATAAATAAAATCTTCAAAAAATCTAAACAACGAAGGTTATAAAAGAAAACTTAAGTGAACATATTTATAATAATTTAAAAAAGGAAGTCCTAATTTAATGAAGAAAACTACGGGCTAGGATTTGAGGAAATAGCACTCTAATAAGCTTTTTTTGGTAGTGTTAATAGTACAACTTTTCTAGAAGGAAATCTGGAGCTAGTTATCTAAATTAAAATGTATATACCTTATCTTAGCAATTTGAGTAATAGAAATTCATTTCATTGGGGGATGGCTGGGTGGCGTAGTCAGTTAAATATCTGCCTTCGGCTCAGGTCATGATCCCAGGGTCCTGGGAAGGAGTCCTGTATCAGGCTCCTTGCTCAGTGGGGAGCCTGCTTCTCTCTCTGCCTGCCCTTCCCCCTGCCTGTGCTCTCTCTCTCTCTGACAAATAAATAAATAAAATCTTTAAACATAAATAAATAAAGCAGTATTCTCTAGAGAACATATTTTAAAAAAAGCAATTTACTTCATTGGTAGACCTCAAACCAATTTCTATGAATAAGATTGCTCAGAGTAGTATTTTGATAGCTAAGAATAAAGCAGTCAACGTAATCTCAGGTGCAGCTACTAAAATATATTTACACACACACACACACATATATATGTCTGGATCATATGACTTACTCTCATACCATATAAGGTATATGGAATATGGAAGAAGTACCAGTTTAGATTAGGGATAGGAGAGGTAATGTTTTGTATTTTTGGGGTTTGATGTGTATCTGAAATATCCAAAATCAAGAATTCAGATATTAATTAGAAATTTGGATCTGGAGCTTAATAAAGACAAAATGTATATGTGTGTGTATATATTCTATGTACACACATAAGTATATGTGTATATATTAGTATACATATACATATATATATACCAAATATGGTCATATAGTTATATAGATACAGAAATAGTTGAAGTCAAAAGAGTACAATAGATTATGTATACTTGCAAATGTGAAATTCTTTATAGAATGAAATTAAAAACAGCCCATTGAAAAGCATCTACCTATCATTTAACATTTGTGATTTTAAAAAGTTTATAAAGCAAGTGATTATATGTATCACTACTAATAAGTGTTTTAAATCAAATGGGTAAAAAATAAGAGATATCATAGTCGAAATATTGAAAGCACTTAAAGAAAAGTGGCACCCATTAGGAAACAATAATAAGATGATTACTGGCTTCTCATCACAAAAATACAGAAACCAGAAGACTGTGTAATAATGTTTTTAAAGTGTTGAAAGAAAAAAAGGTAAGTCTAGAATTCCACATAAAGCAAAAGTATCTTCCAGTAATGAAGACAAAGATATTCTTAGATGTTTCAGATGGAAATTTAGACCTTCAAGAAGAAATGAATAGCAAGAGAATTGGTAAACATGTGGGAAAATATAAAAAATATAAAGCATAATTATATTCAAGAGCATAGACAGAAAAATAAAAACTGTGGCATTTTATATAATAGAACACAGCCCCAGCAATAAAAACAAATGAAGTAATGATAGACATACAGATGAGTAAGTGCCAAACACTACACTGAGTGAAAGAAGGCTTCCAGCAAGTATCACAAACTACATGATCCACTTTATATGAAGTGCTAGAACAGACAAAACTAATCTCTAGGTTTAGAACAGGAATTGAGTGGGAGGGATGATAGAACTTTCTGGGGTGATAATAACGTTCAACAGCCTATTAGGACTTCAGAGCACACAGGTGTATATGTTTGTGATATATATCACAATCTTGGTGCTTGTTACCAAGGTTGGTAAACCTTGGTAACAAGGATTACCAAGGATTGGTAATCCTTGGTATGCCCTTAAAGTTTGTGCATTTTCCTTTGTTTTACCTTTAAAAAGCCCATAAACAGGGGCGCCTGGATGGCTCAGTCAGTTAAGCATCCAACTCTTGATTTCAACTCAGATTGTGATCTCAGGGTTGTGAGAGGGAGCCCTGCATCAGGCTCTGGGATGGGCCTGGAGCCTGCTTAAGATTCTCTCTGTTTCCCCCTGCCCCCTCCCAAATGAATAAATAAGTAAAAATAAGAAAATAAAAAGCCTGTAAACAAATACTGAATTCTAGTTAAATATATGAATTATGAAGTGTTTATGGTGAAGTCTTCTGGTATTTGCAACCTATTTTGAAAAGCAATAAGGAAATATGAAGAACTGAGAGATGGTTTGAGGAATGCATAGATAGATAAATGATAAACTAAATATTATAAAATGACAATTGAAGACTCTAGGTTCTGAATGTATGGGTGTTCATTACACAGTTCTGTCAATTTTTTTTTATGTTTAAAATATTTTTAGAATAAAAATTTGGAAAAAATGTTTGGTTCTGGAGCTAGATTATCTGGATTCAAACCTGGGCTTTAGCATTTTCTAACTATGACCTTGAGCAAAGTACTTAACCTCTCCATTCCTCAGTTTCTTAAACCATAAATGTGAATGGGAAGTGCTTACCTCACAGGGGAATGTGAGCATTGAGAGAGTTAACAAGTAAGTATAAAGCACCTAGAACAGTGTCTGCTGGTTACTACACAATAAATAGTAGCTATTACTATTTTTAATCCTTTAAAGCATGGTAATTTTATTTTTAGCCATCTTTTTAATTGCAATTATGATATTTCATGGAATTTATAAAAATAATAGGCAGAATGTTATTTAATTTCTTTTTTTAAAAAATTTAATTATCTTAGCGGGTAAGGCAGAGAGAGTCTCAAATTGACTCCATGCTGAGCGTGGAGCCTAATGCAGGGCTCGATCTCACGACCCTGAGATCATGACCTGAGCTAAAACCAAGAGTTGCTTAACTGACTGTGCCACTCAGGTGCCCCTTATTTAATTTCTTACTGATAAATCAAAGTAATAATAATATTCAATTATAATAATTCCAACACTATGACATCCTTAAATAATTTTTAAAACTCAAAGAGTTCTGCTTTTTACATTTTCTTCTGCTTTACTTACTTATATCTCTTTTATCATCAGACTTCTAGATTTTATTCCTGCTGCTTACAAGTTACTTGCTTCTATCTGCTTCCTCTTCTAACGATTGCCTCCAGCTTATTAGGTGTAAACATCATTATAATAAGCTAGAGATGGCAACCAACCAAACTTTACAGTTCTGGTTCTTCATAAAACTTCTCCCTCCACCCTATCCCTAAGTGTCATTATTTTCTTATCCTGAGAGATAGCTGGAAGGGTTGAGACTGATGCAGGCTGACTCTTGGATAAATAAGGCAGAACACACATCTCTTAAGATTCCTAGATTCCACTCAGCTTTAGGAGAAGCTGATGCTATTTTTTTTTATCGTAAGTATAATCTAAATCATGTCACAACTATTACCCAATGACTTAATGTCCCAAGGGTATAACTATTTCTATGTAGGTGGACAGGTTGGAAGGCAGCTGGCCGGACAGACTTAATGTAACATAAATAGCCTTCTAGTCCTGTAAGCAGACAAGCTCCAGTCTCCAAAACTGGCTCAGGCTTCATTCCATTTATTGCATAGCTAATTTATGTTTCTGGATTCTTTGTGTATTTGCATCTCTTCACTCCAGTTGGTGATCACTTTGTTTTATCCCAACTATTTTTCTTGCCCCTGGAATTGTTTGCTCTTTCCTGACTTAGATGACTTTTGATTTATAGCTCTGACCTTTACATTCTCTGTAATTGTGTTCTGCCCAGAGTTTAGTCAATTTCGGCTAAGACTCCTCAGTAATGTGTGTCTGACCTAGTACTGACCTACTTTGGGTCCCAGTTCTGGGCTTTTGGGGTTTTGGTGGTTTCAGATTTCATGATTGCTCACTTCTATCCTTCCCTAGTTCCCCTGTCGTAACCCCTCTCAGACCCCTTGGAGCACATTATTGGAATATGTAATCTTGCAGAAAGAACTGTGCTGTTCTTATTTTCATTTATAGTTCTATCTTTTACCCTTTTAATTTCAGATATATTTAAAAATTGAGCTTCGATTTTTCTTTAAAAATTGTTTTTGCATTTTGATATGTCATTTATGGCAGTAAGTTTAACCATGGTGTTTACTTTTGACATAATTTATTTAGCAATCATTTGTGGAATATATACTCATTAGGTGTCAAGCACTGTGCCAGACAGCAGTGCTGGAAATATTAATAAAATATAGTTGTTGAATTTAAGGACAATGGGAGACAGACTTGTAAACAAAGAAGAACCAAGTCATCTTGGTTATATCTGAAAACTAAGCTTGAAGAGCAACAAAGACTGAAATTAAAATCATCTCCAACATGTCAAAATTTCCAATGATCTCAGAAATAATGTCTCTCTTCTTGAGAGAGGAGCAGTCTAATACATTAAGCTTCAGAATGACACAGTCAATATACACAATAGAATTAGAAGTCCATAACCAGGGTCAGATAACAAAGTCTCTCTTTTTGCATCTGATTGCAAATTTAGGAAGAAGAATGAAAAGAAGGAAAACTTAGTGGTAGTTGAAACACCAGGAATGGATGCAGTTGGCTAGGAATAGGATCTCAGTGAGGGTCTCCTGCCTCACCAAGGAATGCCACTATCTATAAAAGTGATAAAGACAGTAGAAAGTGAGGTTGCCAGGAGCACAAAAATAAAGTAAAGTTGATTCTGCCTTAAATATTCCTACTCGAATCTCCTAAGACAACCAAGGTTTTGATCCCTACCAATCAGTCTGTGAAAGGGGTCTAAGCCAACATTCCAAACCACTCAATGTCCCAAATTTCTCCAGATGTTCTCAAAACTTCTACTGCTTTGAGAAATTGACCTCTAGAATTTCTGAATTATCCCTTGTTACTCCAACAAAATGGGCAAGTTGTAAAGGAGCCAGGATCTTCCTAGAATTGTATTCATAGTGAACCCAATCTGTCAGATCCTTGACCAAAAATTTCTGACCAGAGGCCACGTTAGGGCTCAAAAATTGAGAGAAAAGTACCCTTTGTTACTTCCCAGAGGAATGCAAAGGGGTTCTGTCATGCAACCAGATTCTATGACTTGCCTTCAATCCTCAAGTACTTGATGCAACCAGCTCCAAGACCTGACCCTGGTTTCTGTTTAAAAAAATCCAAATTGGCACTCTCCCTGGAGCCTTTGGGGACATTCAGAACTAGCTGAGTTCCATGAGCAACCTCTTAATCTGCGGTGAAACTGCTCGATTTCCTTGAACCTTCATCGTTGCCCACCTTTTGAGGGGTAGAACTAAGCTCAGAGATCCATGAACTATGGCAAAATCTGTGACCAGATGGAAGAGTTCAAAACCAGTTGTCATGGAAGGCCAACCACAGAACTATGGCACCTAGTTTGGCTCTGGGTTAGCTGGAGATGGGCACAGGACCTTGAACAATGTAGCAGACAGGACAGCTGACTAGCTGTGGATTCTGGGGCCTCTGAGAGGACAGAGAAGGTGAGAGGTGAGAGTTGTATGGAAAGAAAATCCTCTTAATGCAGCTGACTTGAATTATACCAGCTGTTGACTGCATATTAGAAATCTCCTGGTGCTGACATTGAAAATCTAGGAAGCAGCAGCCCAACCGAGACAGACAATATGAGAGTATCTCGAGCTTGGTCCCCTTGAGATGAATCTAATGCAGCTTGCCAGACAGAAAGATTCTTTTGGCTGATAGCCAGACTTCATCCACCCACCTTTATAAAGCAAGCAGAGACATCATTACATTTTGGGGGACTGTTTTTTTCTTGTCTGAGCTCCTAACTATGAGAGATGAAGCTATACCAGAATTGCTAAGGCAAATACCTGCTTTAGAACATAACTTCTCCAGAAGATCCACATGTTTTTCACCTCTTTGGGTAGTTTTTTTTTTTTTTTTTTCCCCTCACCTCTAAAACAGTCCTCATTCTCTGGGTGTTTCTTTGACAATGATCTTACCAGATGTTGCCATTTTGCCACAGAGGTCCTGAGGCAAAGCAGCTCTAATGTTTGAAATCAAAGAAATGCAACTGGGACATCTATTTTAGCCTATCGCTTCTAGTTCCATCCAAGATAATGAATCTATCTTTTTGCTTCTATTCGTCCTCTTGTTTCCAATACATCTAATCTCATATTCAAGTAGCATGGCCAAAAGTCACAGTTTTGGAGGACAGTTTGGATTTATGCCTATTGTTGAGAACTATTAATAACATTCTTTTTCTTTTTCAAAATAATCTTTAGCGGGATGATGTACGACGCAGCCATGCACGCAGTGAGCCGATGTTCAGCCTCTTTAGCTGAGGTCCCAGGGAAGAGGCTGTGTGGATAGAGTTCTGTATCGGCAACGGCAGCCGCATCTTCTGAGAGATAATGAAGGACAGGGAAGAAAGAGGATTCCGGAAGTCAATGTTTTTCCTCTCTCCTTAGGTCATTCCCTCTTGCTTCCACATCCCTTAGTTTGATTCCCAAGGTAGAGCCTGCCAATAATGCAGTCAGGCTGGGGAGACAGATTCCACACCTGTAGGAAATGACTGCCCAGGGCAGGCACAGCTCCCTTACTTTTTTCCCACCTCAGGGAATGGGAAACACTGCATCTAAATAATCAAACGTCATGCTTTCTGGGAAGCTGGAGTTGATCCTAGGCTGAGCTAGAGTAGCTCTGCCAAAGAGAATCCTGAGATGTTCCACTGTATACCAGATAATATATATTTATTCTCCTAATGTATTTTCTAAAAGGATTTATAGTAGCTTACAAGGGTGTAGATCGGATAGCAAGACAATATAAATTAAGAAAAATGAAGCAAAAAATAAAAAATAAGGCAGTGGACCCACAGAATAAGGATAATATCTCAAATGCCAATTTCACTCTGACATGGAGCAGGTGGTAAGAGCAAACCGCTCCTCACTTAGTGTCCGAAGTATTTTCTCTATCAGACATGGACAAGGCATCAAGCCTATTGCACCAATGACTTCCAGATAACTTGGAAAAAAAAAAAAAAGCAATGATAGTAATGACAAGGCTGATAAACAAATTAACTAGGGACTGGAAGGTACCGCCTGCATAAGTGAAGGAGACAGAGTTGATGTGATCATCAAACTGAATCCGTGGTGTTGAGAGTGTAGGAAACATACCAGCCTTAGTGAAGTGACCAATTTAGATTGACATCTTTGTTCACTCATACCACTTAAATGTACTTCCCATATATATTAGGCTTATACTTCATCTTTCCCACATTCTGTGATGACTCAAAGCTAAATTTCTCTGGGATAGAGCCTTTTCCCTTAGAGCTCTCTCTCCCCTTTTTTTCTCCAGGGTTTAGAGCTCAAATGATAATGAGAGGCATTGATTTTTTTCTTATGGAGGATACAAAAATAATATGATTGTCTTTTAGGAAGCAGAAAGCTATAAGGCAAGACGACCGAAGCTCATGAAATTCTGAGAGATATGGATAAGATTAAAACAGTCAATCATTTTTACAGTAAAGCTCTAGAAGATATCATTGAAACTCTTCTCAATGGATGCAACCTTGATATGGAAGCAACAGGCATCCTTACACAGTTCTTCTAGGAGTGTAAATAAGCACATTATGTTCTCTGTTTGGCAACAGTTTCTAAAATAAAGTTGCATGTACTCATGGGCCCAGCAATTAACTGGTCCTATGAATATTCTTGTTGAA
Organism: Eumetopias jubatus; assembly: GCF_037043125.1. Classification (NCBI taxonomy): domain Eukaryota; kingdom Metazoa; phylum Chordata; class Mammalia; order Carnivora; family Otariidae; genus Eumetopias; species Eumetopias jubatus. Next base: position 65,331,952 of record NW_028274809.1, on the reverse strand, counting down.
GTTTGAGAAAGTATGTTTGCAAAGATGTTAATCACACTATACTTTTAGTTTCAAAGACTAGAAACAACCAAATAGTCTATCCTAAGGAACTGATACCATAAATTTCAAAATGTTGCTATCACGGAATGCTATTTAGTAATAATGAAAAATGAGACACCTACGTCTGTGCTTAGACGGCAAGATTCCCAAAATAAATTAGTGAAAAACCTAATGTTGAAACTGGCTGGCATTGTTCACCTTTGACTGAAGTATTTTATAAGAATTACATACATAGTGTTATATCTGCTAGTGAATGCTTAATGATCCCCCCTCTGGAAGGAAGGAAGTTGCTACATCTATGGAGAGGGGTTGAAAAGGTGTCAGGGGGATTTTGTCACCTTCTGGCTAATATTTCTATACTACTTGAACATAATTTACCCTGTATATGTATTACCAAAATCCAAAAATGGAGAGTTTACACACTGAAGGCTTGGGAATAAAGAACAGATTGACCAGAGTGGCACCAATCCACCTGGAATTTTGTAGCTGCCTCTTCCTCTTGACTTGAACTGACTTGGTTTTCTGCTTTTTGATTATTTTTCCACTTTAGCTGCTTGCTTCTTACTTAGTCTTGATGATCTTGTTCCTACTTTTTACCTCTCCTGAGCATACAGTCTATCTTTTTTTAACTTTTATTTATTTATTTATTTTTAATTTTATTTTTTATTGTTATGTTAATCACCATACATTACATCATTAGTTTTTGATGAAGTCTTCCATGATTCATTGTTTGTGCATAACACCCAGTGCTCCATGCAGAACGTGCCCCCTTGAATACCCATCACCAGGCTAACCCATCCCCCCACCCTCCTCCCCTCTAGAACCCTCAGTTTGTTTTTCAGAGTCTATCTTGCCCGAGTTTCTCCTTTGTCTTTGGACCTGGATTCTTCCTGTAGCCCTGTTCTGTTCCCAGGTCAGTCTATTTTGGCTTCAATATACCCACTTAATTCTGGACTCAACTCCCTCTGACAATTTTAGCCAAGTATTCCTAGAATATATCATCCTGCAGAGGAAAACTATAAAGAAGTAACTTTCAAAAACATACATATGCATTGCCACTTTGTTTTGATTAGAGTCCCTAAAAATTATAAGCCAGGAATTCTTCTGGATTCAAAAACTAGGAAAACACCCTTGTAAATAAATGAGTACCACCAAAAATCCCAACAGACATGTCCCAACTGTCCCTCAAATATAAAGATCTCTTTTGAGGACTGAATTCCCCCCCAAAACTTAGTAATCTTGGATTCTAGTAATGGTTCATTAAAATAATCAGGAGCTGAGGTCTTCACAAGTACTTTCTTGCCAGGGAGGAGGAGTGCAGGTCATATACATTCAGAGTGGTACAATTTATACTGAAGAGAAGAAATCTGGACAAAAGTATCATGTGACAAAATCTCAGCCTCTGGTCTCAAATTCACTTACCAGAATTAGCCCAAAGAAAGCTCAGTGGACATTTGAAAACCCTGAGTGGGTACAGGACAGTAAGTCACTGTGTAAAATGGAGTCTCACCAGGGTGAGCCATTATGACTAGCAATGGAGGCAGGGAAGGCTTCCAGGAACATGAAGGAAAGCTGCCTCGGTTTTAACTAAGCCCACTTGAACTTCCCTATGGCAGCCTCATGGTTCACTAGCATGGTTCACTTATTTCTATGGATACGAAAACAACTTCCAAGCTGTGCCTGTCCAGCCCACCAAAACAAGAATACTGGGGAGAGGCCAGAATCTTTACAGAACTAACTGTTCTTGTGACCGTAGTCAGTCAGACCCTTGATCAGAAGAAACTGGCCAGAGTCCATTTAAGAGCTCAGGAAGGAGGAATGAATTCTTGCCCCTGCTAGAGTAATACAAAGGAGAGATTGTTATACATGTAACTTCTATACCCATCGGCAATTCTGAGGCCTTTTTGCCTATGGTTTTAGATGCAATTAGATCTATGGAATACAAAATTTAAAAAAAGAATTCCAAAAATGTCGCATTTACTGGAACCCTGGAGGTCTCTTAGAACTGGCTACTTACCTCTACTTCTGATCATTCTGAAAGAGTTGGTATGCTTTTCCAGGATCTACTCCCATCTCAAAACTACTCTAGCTTTTCAAATGTAGAACCAAACACATAGATATTCAACTTCTTCTCAAATTGAAGAGCGACTTTGAAACGTATTAGGGTGAGACTGGATATGGACCAGAGCCAAAGTTGTAACCTATAATCAGGTGCTTGGACCCTGCAACCTCTGGGAGAACTCAGAGAATTAAAGACTGGTGGATCAGTTGCCTCACTCTGGCATTTGAAGTAGAAGGCAAGAAATATTCTACTCAGCACCATATATTCAACCAGGTACCATGGCCCCCAAGTCAGCATCTTTCGGTTCTAGTTTAAAACCAAATTCTCCGTCCTAATCTTGGACTTTTAAAGTCATAATTTCTCTGGCCCGGGTTGAGGGGGTGTTGATGAGGGGTGCTAGCTTCAGCATTTTGGTCAACCTTTTGTTTGATGTTGATACAGTCAGTCTGGCGCCTGCCTGCCACCACAATGATTGTGGTGTCCACAGCTGTCCACAGAGTGGTTACCTGCAGCTAGCAATAGGCTGAGTCAATCCAGTCAGGAATACTCTGTATATAACAGGGACAACTCTTTGCAAGGCAAAGGAGGGATCTCCCACTGGCATGGAGTACAACTAGAATAAGCCTGATTTATAAATAGCAATGAATGAACAAATCCATGGAAATCATGATCCCAGATGGGCCAAGAGATACAGACCAGCTGAAAAACATCCCTAGAAGCCCTCAGGTGAAAACTTACTCTTCAGCCTTAAAGGTTTCCTCCTTCAGCATTGCAGAGGTGATGACTTAACTTGCCTGGCCTTGGTCAACCCACACTAATAGAAGAGAAAGGGGCTAACTCAGGGAAAAATGAGATCTGTACAAGTTCATATGATGGTGGATGGCTACATTGTTAATAGCTAGTCAGTGTGGGCGAGACTTACAGATATCCTCTCACAGCTGACCAAACTGATACTGGTTAGTAAAAATAGTGGGACCAGAGTCCCAGAAATCAAGAACATCGCTTTTATACTAATGCCCCCACCATAAGCTTTTAAGAGAGGGTCTATGATGCTAGCTATAGGGTTGTCGGTCAGTCTTTGAGTAGCCCCATTGTGGTACAGATCCTATCATGATGAGAGATCGAGGACTGAGACATATTAGCATACTTCTTCCCTAAGTAAGATATTGAGCAAAATATTGCTGTTTCATTCCCAGAGTGCTTTAAAGCTGTATTCATCCTACCTGGGCAAAATTAGTGGAAGTGTATATCAACTACCCTACCAGAGCCTCTCCCACAGGAGGCTGTGAAACAGAATGCCTGGATGTTTGGCTCTACCTTCTGCTCCTTAGTGGAGACTGATAAACTGCAGCAGGTCATGGGGACTGCCTATGTCAGCGGGGGTCTATAGGTCCCTTTTCTTGAGCCTACATCCAATTTCAGGTTTTTCTCCTCTTGTTTTCAAACACATCGATTGGAAAGAAGGGGCTCACAATACCTCTTCCCTGAGTCCAGGATTACAATGAATCCCAGCAGTTAAGAGTAGAATATTGTATAACTAACTTTCTTTTCTCCTACATTAATTAATGGGCCAAATAAATTTAGCAATATCCAATATACTTATGTCCCAAGAAGTAAGACCACATATCTAAAATAAAATTTAAAGCTAAAAAGAGGAAGAGGGTAGAGCTTATTTTGAGAATATTCAGAAGTATTTAAATATGAATTATTAACCATGGCACACAATGTTGTGAAGATGGAGTCTCACAGGTTAGAATATACTTTAAACTGTACAGGTGCCAAGAGATCAGAACCTGGATTTGAATTTCTTTTCCTTTAGTGCACTGTAGTGAGGCTGTCAAAGCCCCTTTCCTTTTTATATAAACATAAAATGAGAGCTAGAATAATGAAGTGGATAAAAACACAAAACAATTCCTTATACAAGCAACAGTTACACATGATATTACATTCACAAAACCTTTCATGTAATCTGTGTTGTTCAGTCCTTACCAGGATATGTAAGCTTTTGATGTGTCATTTACAAATAAGAAGAATAAAATTTAATCAAAAGTTAAATAACTCGTTTCACTTTTGAAAAATGAAAATCAATTTTTATAATTCTAAATCTCAAAGTCTTTATTGAACTTCAGCTCAGTATTGATTAGCCAACCAATCTCAACAAATTACCTATGGGTCTTATCTTCTTGATTTGTAAAACTGGTGGCTGGATTTTAGGAACTTTAATTAGAGCTGGAAAATAGCAGGTATGGTGCGCAAGACTCTGTTTACTACAGGGCCCAGATTCCTTCTATTTTGCCATAAACTACTCTCCTGAGCAATAGCCAGGAAGAAAAGTATCCACAAAAATACCACCCAAACTTCTCATTTCAAGAGAATTTTCTGACCAATATCCAAATTTGACTCCATCATTTCCATTAATAAAGGGAGCAAAACAGTGTGTCATTCCACATATTTTTATCATTTGTCCTGCTTTGACCAATATCCTAAGTATTGGAGGCAACCTATAACAAGAGTCACAATGAATACATCATCACTTCTAGAAGAAAACTTCCAGAAGGTATTCAGTTTACAGGCTAGCCAAGACAAAAACAAAAACAAACCTGTTGATCCAAACAATACCAAAATGCCCAGCCATTTAAACTGGGCACACCATTTCCCATCACATCTATGCCTCTGTTTGTTTGTTTGTTTGTTTTAAATTTTTTAATCTATGCCTCTAATTTTATACTGTTGATTGTCATATGAAAAGCACCAATTTTAAAATCACTAAGTTATTTAAAATAAGAGACAAGATCCCTTCAAAGTATACTCCATCCTGAGTAAGCTTTAATTCCCTCTATTCTATCATTGTGCCATGTAATCGAAACGTCATTGCCATATGGGGTTTCTAGAAATTAGAAACTCTTAATTTCTGCTCTGTTAGTGTAAAGCATCTTGGCTTCAGAAGCTTACCTGGTGGGATGAGAAAACTGACCAGGGACACAGTGCAGAGTAAACATCCGCACACCAATGCTGCCTTTGAAGTAGCTCTCTTAATTCAGGTCCAGAATCTTAAATCTACTGCTCAAGACTTTAAGGGTGTGTATGGGGTGGGGCCGGCTGGGGGTGGGTGGGAAAGGGTGGCAGCAGATGGCGGCTCTCACCATCCTGGGGCTGGGCACACAGCAAGAAAAGGCACTTACTTGCTACCATGTGATGGGTCTCGAACAGCAACTGAGGGAACCCTGAGAAGCAGAGCTCCCTGGAGCCCTTTTCTCCTCCTGGGCTTCTTTTTCTTCTCGGATCTCTCTGGCTTTCCCAGTTCTGGTTGCTTAGGAGGTGTTGCTAGGCTGGCGTCTGCCCTCACCAGCTGATGCTACAGGTCACGACGGCTCGGCGGTGAATGGGCCCCACGGGATTCCCAGCTAGAAACCGGGTCCCTGGGCTGGCTGCCCAGCCACTGGTCCAGAGACCCCTCCTGGCCAGATGCGCAGTGGAGCCGCGCCTGCCACCTTGATGCTGTTTGTGTCTTTCCCACTCCTCCCTCCCAACTCCTGGCCACGCCACCCTCTCCCCCGCCCTCATCCCCAGGGTGGTGAGCGACTTGGCCATCCAGACCGGGCGTGGGCGGGGTGATGGAGACCGAGACCGGCAGCCGCCACCGCTTAGGCCTGACCGGCAGCTGCTCCGCTCGGGTCTCCTCCACAGCTGCTGGAGAAGGGAGGGGGCGCGAGGAGGGGATCCGTGAGGAGGAGGAGCTGATGCAAGAGCCTGAAAAGCTGGAGAGGATAGGAAGAGGGGGTATGCAGCTAAGGGTTTTGGAGAGGTGGGAATAAGAGAGAGAGGAGGGGAGAGGGAGAGAGGAAGGCAGCAAACTCAGGTCTTCACCTCCATTTGCTTTCTCTCTCCCCTTGCCTAGCTGTCCCAGTAGAGCTTGTCTGGGGCAATTGTCAGCCTGCAGCATTCAGATCTGAACATTGCTTAGGGGTGTGTGTGTGTGGGGGGGGTGTTTAGGAACGAATGGGTTGGAGCTATTACAACCTCACTCTGGATTTCTTTCCCACTCTGGTGACTTGAGATACAAAGGGCAGAGGAAAAATCATGCATATTTGGAAAAACTGTGTGCAACAATCAAGTTTGGGGGTGAAGGGAAGAGCTGTTGGACCTTCTTTCCCAAAGGGAGTTTGGAAACTTTGCTACACCACAGAACGCTCATTTTATAATCTTATCTTGTTTGAAAATGGTGAACTAATGAATCATTGAACATTACATCAAAAACTAATGATGTACTATATGTTGGCTAACTGAACATAGTAATAAAAAAAAAGTAAAAACAATTTCTACAACACACCAAGAAAAAATAACAAAAATGAGGAAGAGGAAAAAGAAATTGTGTATATTTGTAAGAGGCTCTAAGTGTATATTCCAAGGCGTGAGACAGAAAGGTAAAGTGGAATGAAACTAACACTGGTTCTGTGCAAACTGTGCCAGGGACCTCATGTTTCATCCATGACTCACAGAAAAGGCCTTGTTACATGTATTTTGTTTGTTTAAATTACACACTTGTTATGAAAGATTTCAAACATATACGAAAATACAAAGAAAGTATAACAAACTCCTTTGTACTCATCACTCCGCCTCAATCACACTGCCTCAACTATTATCAACACATAGCCAATCTTGTTTTATCTATACTTGCCCCCTCACCTTGGATTAGCTTAAAGGTAGTCCAGACATCATAATATTTTATCCAAATTATATTAACATAAGACTCTGAATAAGTTCTTTAAAAATACAACCCCTTCAATACAACCCAATACAATTATCATAACTAAAAATTAACAATTACTTCATAGTGTCAAACATCCACTTGATTTCTTTTTAATAAACTATACAGTGACAAACTGAACATAATAAAAAAATGTATAGATTATCATGTTCTCTTTCCCACACTTCGTGATGGCAGTACAAGTGAATGTTCTAGTGCATAGAAATTTCTTCTGGGGCAATCCAATTTATGCATCCCTTTTCACCCAGGAAAATCTATGCATCTTGCAGTACATTAAAACATAAGAAACATTTAATGAATTTAATATTAAATATTTTAAAGCTTAAATAATATACTTGACATAAACTGCTTTGTATAATGTGTAATGCTGTGCAAGATGCTGTGCAAACCAATAATAGAAACAAGAGACAAATAGAAGGGAAACCAATGATGTTGGATTTATCTTCTGATCTGGGCAATCATTTTTTTGTTTTTCTGGAACAATATGTTGCTAATGTGGGAAACAAAGGCAGAAGAAAATTATTAAACTTCCTTACTACTTGCAGCGCATTGACAAGTCCTTGAAACAGGCAGAGTGACATTCCTCAGGAACTCGGCTGCCTCAATATTAATACTTTGCTATGGGCAAAAGAAAACCCTAGCCTGACTCCCAGGATCCTGTAACTTTAACATATAAAAATTCCTTTGGAAACTTCCTTTATCTTATGTTGGCAATCATCCCCCAAGCATATGACTCTCCAGTATATATCTGAAGGGTCTCATGTCTCAAGTTTTATTAGACAGTAACAAATGACTTTTCCCCAACAACAGGTAGCCCCATCAATGTCCTAGAAACCTTGTTTCCAAAGTTCCTTAGAGACTTACGCTATCCCTAACCCCCTCCCAACTTGAAAGTATATCATGGGCCGCTCCTCATGACCCCAGTGCAGCTCTTCCTGCCCACGGGTCCTGTCCCCATGCTTTCACAAAACCACCTTTTTGTACCAAAGATGTCTCAAGAATTCTTTCTTGGCCATCAGTTTCGAACACTAACATTTTTCCCACATCATCGCCACCACTGTTAGATAATATTACTAAGTTAATCTGACAAATTTTGGCAATCATTATGCTCCTAATAATGAGTTGATGAGATTCTTTTGAATTGCTCAGTAGAGGGAAGCTCTTTGTTTTCCACACTTCTGCCTTAAGAACCTTATAATCATGTTTTCTAAGCTGTGTTTCTTAAGTACATATTCAGAAGGTGGAAACTCTAGACCTGCATGTCCTACCTCATCAAGAAAAAACTGATTTTGGAGAGGATATGGAGAAAGGGGAGCCCTCTTACACTGCTGGTGGGAATGCAAGCTGGTGTAACCACTCTGGAAAACAGTATGGACGTTCCTCAAAAAGTTAAAAATAGAGCCACCCTATGACCCAGCAATTGCACTACTAGGTATTTACTCCAAAGTTATAAATGTAGTGATCTGAAGGGACACTTGCACCCCCATATTTATAGCAGCAATGTCCACAATGGCAAAACTATGGAAAGAGCCCAGATATCCATTGACAGACGAATGGATAAATATATAAATATAAATACACACAACACACACACACACACACACACACACACACACACACACACAATGGAATATTACACAGCCATCAAAAAATGAAATCTTGCCATTTGCAATGACATGGATGGAACTAGAGGGTATTATGCTAAGTGAAACAAGTCAGTCAGAGAAAGACAATTACATGATCTCACTCATATGTGGAATTTAAGAAACAAAACAGAGGATCATAGGGAATGGGAGGGAAAAATAAAATAAGACAAAATCAGAGAGGGAGACAAACCATAAGAAACTCTTAACTATAAGAAACAAAGGGTTGTTGGAAGGGATGAGGGGTGGGGGATGGGGTAATTGGATGATGGGTATTAAGGAGGAGGGCATGTGATGTAATGAGCACTGGGTGTTATATGCAACTGATGAATCACTGAACTCTACCTCTGAGACTAATAATATACTGTATGTTAACTAATTGAATTTAAATAAAACAAAATAAATTTAAAAAAAAAACCCTGCTTCGTCACACTACACTCAAATCTGATAGGCGCCTAGGGGAATTATTTTCCTTGCAGCCTGCTTAAGTGGGGGCTGTTTATTCTAACCTCAAAGATGTCAGCATCAGGAGTGTGGATGGGACTCTTGTTTTTATTCTCACTCCATTTCACCATGTCCAGGTTTGGTAAAACCTTAAACAGTTCTCCCAAAATGCAAACAAATCAAAACTCTTTTTTTGAAGATATGTGTGTCTAGCTGTGTCATCTTTTTCTTCTTCTAGTCCAGCATTCATCTTTTAACTTTATAGGTATTCTTATTTATTAAGGATTTACTTTCTGGTTGACAGTCTTCTCCTCTACCCAGACTCTTTCTATTATTAATAACTTTCCCATCCATTTGTATACCAACAACATTTGGATGAAACATCTAATAGCTTAGCTTCTGATTTCCTCCCTGATAGAGGATCTCTTTCTCCACTCCACCTCAGCTATAATTCCCACACTTTAAATCTTGTCATAGCTAGCAACTGCTTTGTTTTTCTCCATAACACTTATCTAACATGCTAAATATCAATTGCTTATTTGTTTATTTTATGTTTTGTTCTACCAGAATGAAGGCTGCATGACAATTCTTGTTTATCCCCTGCTATGAGGTAGCACTTAGAACACAGGTTGTAATATAGTTGGTACCCAGTAAATTTGCTAAGGGAATGAACACCAAGCATGCCCCTAACCCACTCTGTGCCTCCCAGAAAAATGTAGTGATTCACCATAGAAATAGATCACAGAGCACACGTAATATGAAGAACATGAGAATTGTTGATCTGCTTTCATTCTGCCTAATCTCTGGTACTTATATACTTTAATGCTTTTGTAATATATAGGTGGTAAAATTTCCCCTGGTTGCAGAATTTTGATATGAAGCACAGGCCTCTCTGAAAAGAAAGGGTAAAAACAAGAAAGTCCAATGATATCTATGGGGAATGCCAAGGCACTCAAGGAACTAAAGCACTCAGCATCAAAGAGGAACTTCCCCTACCCCTATTCTAGTATAATAAGGAATAGATGTGGTTTGGGTTTGTTGTCAAAATCCAGGCTTAGATATCGTTCAGAGTGAATACAATATAAATCATATTGCAGAAAATCATTTGAATGATTTCAATCATTTGAATTTTAAAGTTCTTAAGACTTCATATTTTTTTCTTTTTAGCTAATGCTAGTTAGCTTTCCATATGTCATGTGCAATATCATAGGAAAATACCAAAAATCCATTTTGTCTTAGTCAGTTAAGGGTGCTATAACAAAATACTACACACTTGGTGGTTTCTAAACAATAGAAATTGATTTCTCACAGTTTGGGGTGTTGGAAGTCTGAGATGAGAGATCCAGCATAGTCAGGTTCCAGTGAGAACCCTCTTCTAGGGTGCAGACTATTGGTTTCTACTTGTATCTTCACATGGTGAAGAGCTGAGAGAAGAAGCAAGCTCTCTCATGATTCTCATAAGGCCACTAAACCCATTCATAAGGGCTCCACTCTTTGATCTCGTCTAATCCTACTCACTTCCCAAAGGCCCCATCTCCTGTTACCATCACACCGAGGAGTAGAGTGTCAACTTATTAATTTGGGCCCATGCAGGGGAGGGGGCTACAAACAGTTCATCCATAATACTTGCTTGTTTTCTTAAGACTTTATTTTTTAAAATAATCTCTACATCCAACATGGGACTCGAACTTACAACACCAACATGGGACTCAAACTTACAACCCTTACAAGACTCACATGCTCTACTGACTGAAACAGCCAGGCACCCCTATTGTTTCACTCTTTGTCATCCTCACATACCTACCTAAAGATAGTACTGCAAAGCCAGAATCAGTTCCTTTACCACTATTTTTAAATGTATAACATTCTACTTACGATTCTATTTGTATGTTTGAGTTCTTTAAAATTGTTCTAAGAAAACCTCGCCATAGTCTTCCATGCTATCCCAGGTTCCAGAACTGTAAGAATCTGGACAGTGAATAAAATTATAGAGAGTTATTTAACAGTGTCAGAGGAACACAATAAAGGACTTGCTTATTAGGGATTCTCAGAAATGAAAGAATAGACCATTGATGGTTAAAGCTATTTGTCCTCCTCTACAAAACAGTGGAGAATAACATTTTATCAGTTGATACTTTCTAAACTGATTTCAATTTCTTAGCTCCCTGGATGTATATACATACACACCTGGATTACATATGTTTTACATATATAAAAATATACATACATACATATATATGTAATACACATACATATATACATATATATGTAATATGCATACATATGTACACACACACACATATATATAAACTCATAGCCCCAATGTGACTCCTTCCAAAAATCTTCCAAAGATAGGCACAGTTAATAAAAAATATCGGGGCACCTGGGTGGCTCAGTCATTAAGCGTCTGCCTTCGGCTCAGGTCCTAATCCCAGGGTCCTGAGACTGAGCCCTGCGTTGGGCTCCCTGCTCAGTGGGAAGCCTGCTTCTCCCTCCCTTCTAAGTCCCTGCTTTTGTTCCCTCTCTTGCTGTCTCTCTGTCAAATAAATAAATAAAATCTTTAAAAAAATGAAAATAAAGAATATCAGCAAAAATCCATATTAATATTGGAAATCAGGGGCTCCTGGGTGGCTCAGTGGGTTAAGCCTCTGCCTTCGGCTCAGGTCATGATCTCAGGGTCCTGGAATTGAGCCCCTCCTCCAGGAAGACTGCTTCTCCCTCTCCCTCTGCCCCTCCCCCCCATTTGTGCTCTCTCTCTCTCTCTCTCTGTCAAATAAATAAATAAAATCTTTAAAAGTAAACAAATAAATAAATATTGGAAATCAGCAGCGAAAACTGTCAAATATCTCATATGGAAAACATATACTCATATAGTATATGGTGAGTCATTTTGTACCTATACTTTATAGTTTGTCTCGGTCCTAAGAATCAGATTACAAAGATCACAGATATATCTGACGTTTCTGTTCAAAATGTTCCTGATCACAATGCATTCCATTTTGCAATTTTGTATCCAATAATCATGTATCAACTAATTCCTAACCAGGCTTGGCAGAAGCCCAGAATATTTTCAAATGAAAAAATAAAATAGAAAGTAAAGATAATTACAAATTTGTAATTTGTTGTCATTTATCTAGAAATCCCATTATAATTTATGTGCATATATGTGAAATAGTTGAGTATATACATGTCATATGTAAAAGTCAGATTTGACTGCTGTAACAGAAACTTAAAATAACTGTGGCTTAAGCTTGGCAGAAGTTTCTTTCTCTCAAACCTAATAATCCAAGTATAAGCAGTCCAAAATATCCCCAAATGAGGCTCTTTCAATTTTGTTGATTTGCTATCTCTAGTGTATTAAACCCCCATTCACATAATTCAAGATGGCTCACCAATACATCTGTACTCCAGGCAGTAGAAAAAGGGAATAGAAGAAATGGAATTCATGCCCATTCCACTAAATATTACAATCTAGAAGTTTTATTTTACACATTCTTGGGTTCATATCATATTAGCCAGAACTTAACCCCATGGACACAATTATTGGATAGCAAGGAAGGTTAAGGAATGTGATATTCATTCTGGTTTCTATTCAGTGAGTCAAAAGTTGAGGTTTCTATTAATACAGAGAAAGGTAAGAATAAATATTGTGGGATGACCAGCAACTTCTGCCATGCCGTGTCTGTATCTGCAACTGGCATTCTATTCAGACTTCATGTCCCTGCCAAACAGCAAATTAGAAAAAAATGTTATGACTTCTAAAGATTAAAGAACGTACAAATGCATAGCCAAATTCATCAATAAACATTTCTCCCCACCTAAACTACAATTGTTAGGCAAGAAATTCAGATTGAAGGACTAATCGAACAGTTATAGAGTCTAGTTTGTTTCCTCAAATGCATTAGGTTTCACAGTTTTTTTTACATTATTTATTTCTAACACTTTGTTTTTGGTTTGATAAAATGCCAGCTCAAAAACTCTTCTTACAACTTTTCCTTTCCCAGATATTTCAAAACAGGGAGTACAAAAACCAGAAATTGCTAACAGGATCTCCAATGAAACGATGAAACATTTATTTTATTTTTTTTTATTTTTTTTTATTTTTTTATTGTTATGTTAATCACCATATATTACATCATTAGTTTTTGGTGCAGTGTTCCATGATTCATTGTCTGTTCACAACACCCAGTGCTCCATGCAGAACGTGCCCTCCTCAATACCCATCACCAGGCTAACCCATCCCCCTACCCCCCTCCCCTCTAGAACCCTCAGTTTGTTTTTCAGAGTCCATCATCTCTCATGGTTCGTCTCCCCCTCTGACATACTCCCCTTTTCTTCCTCTCCTGTTATCTTCTTCTTTTTCTTTTTTCTTAAAATATGTTGCGTTATTTGTTTCAGAAGTACAGATCTGTGATTCAACAGTCTTGCACAATTCACAGCGCTCACCGTAGCACATACCCTCCCCAATGTCTATCACCCAGCCACCCCATCCCTCCCACCCCCAACCACTCCAGTAACACTCAGTTTCTTTCCTGAGATTAAGAATTCCTCATATCAGTGAGGTCATGTGATACATGTCTTTCTCTGATTGACTTATTTCACTCAGCATAACACCCTCCAGTTCCATCCACGTCGTTGCAAATGGCAAGATCTCATTCCTTTTGATGGCTGCATAATATTCCATTGTGTATATATACCACATCTTCTTTATCCAAACGATGAAACATTTATAACATCAAAATACAACATATGAAGTGAAATGCAGATGGAAAAATTAAATGATTTAGTAAAGCGAAACAAAGAAAGTCTAATCTAGCTGCCTATAAAGAGTGATCCTGGTGAGAGAAACTAATCCTTTCTGCACACAGCTAGAAAATCTCAGGAATTGAAGAGACCTCGTTATCATACAAATGGGCAAGTTTGGGTGCTATAAACAGGAAGTTATTTGAAAATCTTTAGGCCACCAGAGGTCCAACTCTAGCCCACTCTGCTAACTGCCCTCTTCCTCCATCATGGTAGGAGATATGTTCTCAAGGAAATTTGGATTGCAGTGGCTTGAAATCTGGGATACAAAGACACAGAGGAGAATGAAGAGAGGTGCTGGACTGAAAAGAAGAACATGAATAAAAATTTATATTCTCAATGATAAGACTCTCCCCTCTGCTCCTGGTTCTTTCTCTTAACCTATACCCAGAATCCTAGTAGTTCCATTTTATATTTCAGAAGAGACATTCTAAGATCTTCCACTAGAAAACCTGATCTATCCCACAGGATAGACCCATGGATTCTGGCATTTTGGTATCTTCAAGAAAAAAGTTGGCTGATTACTGAATCATCCTAGAATAAAGCCTTCTATTCCACAGGATTTATTCCTTTAACCCTCAAACACATACATAAATGTATAGAGTACCCATTTGGTTACTTAGGGATCACTAAACAAGAATCATTGAACATTTGAGGAATGTCTTTAGCACGGCAGAGAGGAACTGAAACAAATCTACTGAAAGAAGTAATTCTGTGGACTTAGAGACAGAGCAAAGCATAGAAGAAAATTCAAAGACAATATAATTAACATGAGAAATAAGAGTGGCATATCCATGGAACAAGAATAGGGTGCCAAAAATAAAAGAAAGAATAGGATGCCCTACTTTAAAGGAGCAATATGTAAATGACCTCCTGGAATCTTTACCTAGGACAGATGACGATGATGATGATGATGACGGTCATGTAGAAAGAGCTTGAATAATAAAATTGTGGAAGCCACCAAGAATATACAAAGAGATGGAGAGCAGTATAGTTAAGATAAAATTAGAAAAAAAATTCCAAAGGTTCAACCTTCAGCTGAAAGGAATTCCAGAAGAGAGCAGAGAGAATAAGTGAGAGCAAATTGTTAAATAAATAATACAAGCCAATTTCTTTGAATGGAAGGGCCTAAGTCTCCCAAGTGAATGGACCAACAGAAAGCCAATCAGTTGAAATGAAAATAGTTCCTCAATGAAAGAAAATTATCATGAAATATTATAATCTTTGGATAAAGAAATGATTTTAAAACTCCTAGACAGAAAAAAGTGAGTTAAGAGCAAGGGATGGTCAGTAGATCTACTGCCCAAATCTTGAGTGCCATATCATTGTCCAATAGAATTAACCAGGACTCCCTTGAGAAATGGCTGTTTCTAGGACTAGGGCAGGAAATATACAAGATGAATCTGGTGCATCTTGTAGCACCAGAAAATAAAGAAATGCTAAAAACAAACAAACAAACAAAAAACCCACCTCACATTAACGGGGGTGTGTCAAAGCAAAGGGACTTGGAAGCCAACCAAAAGAACTACTAATGACCAAAGCTAGAACAATTTGAGCAACAAAATAAAAAGGCAGTGTTAAATTATAACTCAAAGTATAAAATATCCATGAGTCCATACTGATATAAATAAATGATCGAATAACTTAATAAATGTGGGAGAAGAAACAAATCTCCCATGCAAAAGAATTCTAAATAATTTATGTAGGTAAACCACATTAAAGGAGAGGGAGAATAACTCCTCACTCCTTAAGTGTGGGCTGGGCATAGTGACTTCCTTCCAAAGTGTAAAGTATGAAAACAGGGGAAAAGAGTAACTTTAAAGTGTAGAAACCTAACAAGTATTACCTTGGCCAGGTGATCAAGGTCAACATCAACAGTCATAAATCATGTTGACAGTAGGCACTCTTGATATGACTTGATGAAAATGGCACTTCATATCTGTCATCTTCCTCCCAAAACACATATCCCCGGACTAAGAGAAAAACATCAGGTAAAGTCCAATAGAGGAACAACCTACAATATACCTGACCAGTACTACTTAAAACTGTTAAGAATATCAAAAGAAGGAAGTCTCTGAAATTGCTATATCCAAAAGAAGATTAGGATATGACAACTACATGTAAATATGGTAAGCTGGATGGGATATCAAAACAGAAAAAAAATGACATTATGTTAAAAAACAAAAGAAATCCGAATTATGGACTTTAGTTAATAATTATGTATCAATATTAGTTCATTAATTGTAACAAATGTATCATGCTAAATTAAGATGCAAATAAAAGGGGAAACTGTGTGGAGAGTAGGGGCAGTGGTATGTGGGGACTCTGTATTTTCTTCTCAAAAATGTTCCTTAGTAAATCTAAAACTGCTGTAAATAACAAAGTATTATTTAGGCTGAAAGTATGATGAGCAATGATATTCCCATAATCTCAAAGAACCTAGTCAGAAAATAGGTATTAGTTACAAAGGGAAAAATAGCAACTTTGCAGTGGAGTATCCTGACAGAGGCCAACATAGTGAATTGATCAAAATTAACATCACCAGTTATAAGACATGCTAACATCATGTTCGTTCGGATAAAATGCACTGAGAAGACATCAATACCACTTCTGTGGTGTTTTGTCAAATATGCATAAACTCAATTTAATCAGGAGAACACACAAGACAACCCAAATTGAGGGACAGTTTTACAAAATAACTGGTCGGTACTCTTCAAAGTTGTCAAAGTCACTAAAGGCAAAGAAAGACCAAGGAAATGTCATAGTTTATAGGGACTAAGGAGACACAACAAGTAGATACAATGTGGAATTCTGGATTACATCCTGTAGCAGTAAAATAACATTGGTGGGAAAACTAGAGAAGTTCTAATAGATTCTATAGATTAAGAACAACAATGAGGGATTGGGCTATAAATAGGTTTATTAGTAGCAGCTTTGGAATCTAGAAGGCAGTGGAGTGGTAAATTCAAATTTCTAGAGTAAAATGATCTCCAATCTAGTACTTTACACACAAACCATCAGTTAATAATATAAGAGAAGAATGTAAATGGTTTTCAGGCATTGGACTTCTCAAAATTTATTTTCCATGCCTTTTTTCATCTATGCATTCTTCCTTAAGAAATTATGAGAAATGTGATCTCTCCAAGAAGGAAACAATATAAAAATGCTCCCAGGACCCAAAAAACAGGTTTCAAAACAAAGGGGCATTTCCCAATGATGAGAAGGAATGTGCCAGGGTGAGAGATGCACTGCACGTCCCAGGAGCACCCAGTCCAGATTAGATGAAAAGGTACATTGAAGTACATGGAGGCATTTTGCAGAGATTTTGAAGGGTGTGAAAAACTTAACCAATGGCTAAAATTTTTTTAAAAGTTACTCAAATATTAACTCTGCAAAAAACAAAAGTGCACATATGTAAGGACATACAATTATAGTACTCTCCTTGACCTAGCAGAACCATATTATGAAAGCAACCAATGTGGGCTTAATCAGTGTGATACAGCTACATTGGCAGGATGTTTGCATGGAAAGGGGATGAAAGAGAGGGAAAATGCTAATTTTTCCATAGTAGAAATGTGATACATAATATTTAAAGTTGATTAAACAAAAGAGAGCAGTATCTATATAGTATGTATAAATTTGGTAGAAGATTATATGTGAAAATAGTAGCAGGCTGCCTCAGTCAGTTAAGCATCCAGCTCTTGATTTCGGCTCAGGTCATGATCTCATGGATGGTGAGATGGAGCCCTGCAGTAGGCTTCACGCTCAGCAGGGAGTTTATTTGAAGATTCTCTCCCTCTGCCCGTCCTCCCCTCTCTCAAAAATAAATAAATAAATCTTAAAAAAAAAATACAGCTAAAATGATTTAAAGGGTTACCTACTGGGAAGAAAAGTTAAGATGGGTGGGTTTTGTTTTGGGTCTTTTAAGACTGTTTAACTTTTTACACTATGTTTATGTTTTATATTAATAAAACAAAATTAACTGAAAATAAGTTGATACATAATTTCCAAAGAAGTTATGATAGTATCATGAAGATATAAACAATATCCTTTCTCTCTGCCCATTGCTGTTTTATTTCTTTACCCTATAAACCAACAGACTTGAAATGAGAGATTTCACAAAACAACTATTCATGAGATGAATTTCCGAAAAGATGGCACCTCCATTTTCTCATCTGGGAAAATGAGAGGAACTTTCAAAAAACTACCAATTCTTAATTTGGCTCTTCTCTTGTTATATGAATATTGCATTTAAAGCTATAGCCTGAGAAATTCACCTATACTTTTGTTCAAACTCCACCCCCACATTCAGTGGAGCCTGTCTGCAGACTCCATGTTCTAACCTCCCCTCTGTTGGCAACTCTCTTCCAGAAATAATTGCATCCCTTGCAGAAACAGAATGTAATTGTCTTTCAGGACCCCTGCTCCCCACCCCTGCCCCCAAAATTACGGCTGATAGATAGAACAAATCTTGAATGAACCGTCAACTTGCAATGAAATATTTTAGGAAGGTTCATATCCTGCCAACACTGTCTCAGTTTGTGCAACAAACACCAGCTAAGGTAAATAGTGAATCATCCGAATCCAGCATTCTGAAATGTTTATAAATGGTGAAGAAATCAGTTTTTTTTCCCCCTCAGCATGTTATTCAAAACAGAAAGAATTAACTATCATTTCATTCTGAGTCAGCTTCTGCCCCAACAGTATCTCAAACCATTTTGCCTCTTGCTTTATTTTCCCTTCAGCTGTTTATTCTTCATTTTTTAAATCTTTAAGGAACACTTTGTTGCCTCTTACTGGATAGAGATAGCTACCCCAGCTATAGGCTTTCATATTACTTATTGTAATTAGGTTATTAGTTGTGTCACTCTTTGTTCAATTGTATCTTCTTCCTAGATATATCTACATGTATGTATCTACATTTCCAGAATGTAACACCCGAGGAATCAGAGAAGATACTGTGCTTACCACTGTGGCTCAGTATGACTTTGGAGATTTAAGAATTGTTGCATGTGTTACTGTAAAACAAGATAATAATATATCTATGTCTAAAATCATTAGGACGATTAAACAATGCAATGAATATAAGGCTCTTGACATAGTAATTGCTTAATAAATGTTATATTTTATTGTTATTAAACTTTGTACTACGGATTATTAAGGGACAATTAGAACAATAGTAGAACAATGCAATTTCCAAACATCTCCTTTAGAGTAAAATAAATATAGACAGGTTAAAGGAATAGTGTCATACTGCAATCAAATAGCATTCCTAGTAATTGTGACTACTTAATGCAAAGTGCAATGACGATTTGGACAGGTTGGCCGAAAACAAATTGTGCACAATTAGTAGGAAAGAAAAGATTCCCAAATGTACTAAATGTATTAAAATTATTTGCTATTGCCAGTGATATTTATACTACCTTTTTATGGCTTTTTGTGGGTTTATTTTTTAAAAGATTTTGTTTACTTATTTGAGAGGGTAGGAGGGGCAGAGGGAGAGGGAGAAGCAAACTCCCCACTGAGCAGGGAGCCTGATGAGGGGCTTGATCCCAAGACCCTGAGATCCTGACCTGAGCCAAAAGCAGACACCCAACTGACTGAGCCACCCAGGAGCCCCTACCTTTTTATGCTTTTATTACATTAATTGGCATTCTTTTACTTCCACTCAAAGAACTCCCTTTAACATTTCTTGTGAGGCAAGTATGGGGTGATTAATTCTCTCAGCTTTTCTTTGTTTGGAAAAATCTCTATCCCTCCTTTATTTCTGAAGGAGAGCTTTGATGGTTGTAGAAGTCTCGGTTGACAGTTATTTTCTTTCAACATTTTGGATACGTTATCCTCTCTTCTGTCCTATAAAGCTTCTGTTGAAGAATCTATCAGTAGTCTTATGGGGGTTCCCTTGTATGTAACTTGTCTTTTCTCTTGCTGTTCTTAAAATTTTTTCTTTACTTTTCACTTTTGACAATTTAATTATAATGTGTTTTGGTGTTACCCTATTTGGGTTTAGCCTATTTGGGTTTTGGGGGGCCTAATGGATATGGATGCCCATTTCTCTCCCCAAATTTAAGAAGTTCTCAGCCACAGTTGCTTTAAATATACTTTCTGCCCCATCTCTTTCTTTTGTCATTCTGGAATTCCCATTATGTGAATATTGTTTCTTTCCATTATATGCCATAATTCCTGTAGGCTTTCTTCACTCTTTCTCATTCTTTTTTCTTTTTGTTCCTCTGACTGGGTAAGTTCCAGTGTCCTGTCCTGCAGGTAACTGGTTCTTCTGCATGGTTGATTCCACTTTTAAAACACTCTATTGAATTCTTCAGTTTAGCTATTGCATTTTTAATCTGAGGATTTCTTTTCTTTTCTTTTCTTTTGTGGTTGCTGTTTCCTTGTCAAACTTTTCTTTTGTTCATGCACTGCTTTCTTAATTTCATTTAGTTGTCTGTCTGTGTTTTCTTGTAGCTTACTAAATTTCCTTAAGAGGATTAATCTGAATTCTTTGATACTTCATAGATCTCTTTCTTTAGCGTTGATTATAGCAGCTCATTTGTTTGGTGGTGCTATATTTACCCGATTTTCTGTGATTCTTAATTCCTTATGTTGGTATCTGCACATTTGAGTAATTGGATTCCTCTTCTAAAATTATTAAAGTTATACTTATTAAAGTTTTATACCTATAAAGTTAGGTGTTTCTTTGCATATTTCTGGTCTTGGTACAAGTAGATATTATGTAAGAATATTAAAACATAGTACTGAGCATAATTGGCTTATGTTAACTGCTTAATTAATACCTGATGCTAAATTAGTTTATAATCACTGTTCTTACACATTTTCTATAAAATGTAATATATTGTATAACAGAAAAATTTTTCTACATAGAAGTCATATTTAGCAAAAATGTTTGGGGAAAGCCTGGGTGAAACCAAGAAGTTTGAAGCAGCATTACAGGACTTTTTAATATGACTATTCAAGACTGTCTCTCTCCCTATCTAGGCTTTCTTCTCTATTATGACCAAAATTGAGGTCTTTACTCCTTCCTAAGATGTACTTCTCTTCTTTCTTCCTGATTCTTTTTCTTACCTGCTTACTGGGACCTTGATCAATCACTTTTTATCTTTTTCTCCCATCTTCAAATTCTCCCATTAGAGTAACCTATAGATATGCTACACATTTCACCTACAAAAAAAGACACAAATGCACAAACCTAACACGTTTTGCAATTAGGGGTATCTGGCTGGCTTGGTCAATAGAACATGAGGCTCTTCATCCCAGGGTCATGACTTTGAGCCCAATGTTGGGCATAGAGATTACTTAAATAAATAAACTTAAAGGGCACCTAGGTGTCCAGTTCTTGAAATTGGCTCAGGTCAAGATCTTGGGGTCATAAAATCTAGCCCTGCATCAGGCTCCACACTGAGCATGGAGACTATTTGTGATTCTCTCTCTTCTTCTCCCTCTGCTCCTCCCCGCTCATGCTATCTCTTTCTCTCTAAACAAATAAACAAAGAAACTCAAAAAAAAGTTTTACAGTTAGTTTCATAAGATTTGTGAACCAGTTTGAAGCTCATTTATTAATGGAAAGTAAGCAAACTCCTGGTCGTCTATAGGCTACCATTCTCTTTTCTCTGCCACCTTCTCAAAAGAACAGTTTATACTTGAGGTTTTTGCTTTGTCTCCACTCATTCTTTCATTCTACTCTGGAATTTGGTTTTAGGCTCTTTCTCCCACTTGCTCTTGCCATGGTCACTCAATAAGAGCCGTTTGCTCTTGCCATGGTCACTCAATAAGAGCCTCTTATAGGAATGAAATACCTTGCTCTTGCCATGATCACTCAATAAGAGCCTCTTATATGAATAAAATACCTTGTAGAAGACACACAGGTAGTGGTTAGTGTCTCCATAAATTGCCATATTAGTTTATCTTTCCTTTAATTTATATTTTCACAAATATTTTTCAAAGTTCACACTACAAAAGTTAAAATTGTACATGTTTTAATGCCAATTAACTGATATTGTGTATTATCATGTCTTATAATTCAGTAATTTCATTTTGTTACAATTTTTTCCCTCTCTGGAAAATCATGGTGTTATATTAGGTACTGGAAGTGGGAAAGTACCATATACAATTATAAGAAAAATCACTAAATGCCAGAATCAGTGAACACTTTTCAGTTTCTATTTGGCTAACACCTCTTTTGCATTATTATTTCCTTCTTGAAACTGTAATTTTCCTTGTGCTTGCTGACACCACACTTTTCTGGTTCAATTTCTCTCATTCATCATCTCAAGAGATCTGTTTTTATTCCAGCTCTTTTTCTAATCCAGTGCTATCCAAAGGAAACTTTCTGCAGTGGTGAAAATGTTTTATATCTGCCTGTCTAAAAAAATTGTCATTGGTCCTATGCAGCTATTATTTGAAATACAGCTAGTGAAATTGAGAAACCACATTGTAAAATTTTATTTTATTGCAATAGATTTAAATTCAAGTAGTGACGTGTGGCTAGTGGCTACCATAGTGGACAGTGCAGTGCTAGCAAACAGTGTGATCTTCGAGAAGATATTTTTTTCTCAGTCACTTCATTTGCAAAAATAAAGGGGTCAGAACAATTGGTTTCAATGATACTTTCTACCTCTAAAATTTTTCTTGTGTTTTTTTCTCATAGAAAATGATTTCCTAAAAACATCAATCCCAAAGATTTTCCTTTTCATGCCTTGAAGCAGCTTAAATAC